>NC_037678.1:72129906-72264906 GCF_003255815.1 Theropithecus gelada
TTTTTTTGAGACGGAGTCTCGCTCTGTCGCCCAGGCTGGAGTGCAGTGGCCGGATCTCAGCTCACTGCAAGCTCCGCCTCCCGGGTTCACGCCATTCTCCCGCCTCAGCCTCCCGAGTATCTGGGACTACAGGCGCCGGCCACCTCGCCCGGCTAGTTTTTTTGTATTTCTTAATAGAGACGGGGTTTCACCGTGTTAGCCAGGATAGTCTCGATCTCCTGACCTCGTGATCCGCCCGTCTCGACCTCCCAAAGTGCTGGGATTACAGGCTTGAGCCACCGCGCCCGGCCCAATTTTTATTATTTTAAATTAAATTCTATTTTTTCTGACTACGAGTTTCCAAAATAAGCTTTGCTTTCTTAAAGCCCTATGAACTGAAAACTAGACGTTTTAGCAGGCGCTGCCTCTAAGCCCCCCAACCATCACAGGAGGAAACCTCTTCACTGCTGGCACTGACAACTAATAACTGAGAGTGCCTGGAATCCTTCACCCCCACATCTAGTGAGTCCACAGAACCCAGGGTAATTGAGACAGCATCTCTTACAAGAATCAACTTCTGGGCCGGGTGCAGTGGCTCATGTCTGTAATCCCAACACTTTGGGAGGCCGAGGCGAACAGATCACTTGAGGTCAGGAGTTCGAGACCAGCCTGGCCAACTTGGTGAAACCCCATCTCTACCAAAAATATAAAAAAGTTAGCTGGGCACGGTGGTGCATGCCTGTAATCCCAGCTACTAGGGAGGCTGAGGCAGGATAATCACTTGAACCCAGGAGGCGGAGATTGTGGTGAGCCGAGATTGTGCCATTGCACTCCAGCCTGGAGACAGAGCGAGACTCCATCTTAAAAAACAAAACAAAACAAAAAAACAGGAATCAATTTCTGGATACATCACACTCGAGTCAAAACCTAGAAAGCTGAGGAAGCAACCCCTGATAGCCCAAAGGAATATCCTAAATATGAATGTAAAGAAATAGGAAACCTTAAGCTCATAAAAAGTAAGTAACTGAGTGAGAACTACTTATCTTACTCAGTCTCACCCCTACCTCACCAAATACTTTTAGATGTTCCTACCTCTCCTTTTAAGACAAATATTAAACCTTTTTAATGGAAAGTATTTATTACGGCACCGTTGTGGGAATTGTTTTACTCACTCTACTATTTGCAGTAGGACTATGTACTGTAGCACCCTCAGGATGGAATATCAGACAGAGAATCTCAATTACTGTACCATTTTGCTTAGTTATTATCCTCATAGCAGGAATAATGGTTACTAACAGAAAATAACACATAGGCCTTTCCAAACATGTGCCTCTGCCTGTCATTGGGTGAGGAATGTTGTTTCTATACCAACCAATTAGGCCTAGTAAGAGACGCTGCTGAAATACTTAAGGAAAGGGCTAAAAAGCTAGGGAATACCAAAACAACCAAATAGATTCTTGGTTTGGGAACAAAATCATAGCATGGGTCATCCTATTCCTGGGACCTCTCCTAATAATATGCCTAGGACTAATGTTCTTACCCTGCCTAATTAACTTTTTTCAAAGATTTTTAACTGACAGGATCATGGCCATTTAACCCAAAAACATCCACAAATAGTGTTACTACTACAGTTAATCCAAGACCAGAAAACGCTCGGTCCCCTCATCAGCAGGAAGTAGCCAGAAAGAACACTCTGCCTCTCATCCTTTTTATAACTATAAGGTCTGGATTGACAGAGCAGGAGTATCACCATCTTGGACAAGCACCACTATTCTAAAGTTCCCCTTGATCAAAAACCACCTAAATCCAAAGGGCATCAGCCTAATGGCTAAGGTCAGCATGACCATAAACTACAAATGACGTCTCTGACCAGAAACATTCCAACCATAAGTTAAAGCCCTCCCCAACCAGAGACATGCCAGCCCGCAGATAACCTCCCCTCCAGCTGGAGAGATGTCAGCCTCAAGACAACACCCTTCCAACCAGAGACATTCCAACCCTCAATAGAGTTCTCCCCTACACAGGAACATTCCAAGCCTGTGATAAGCTCTCTCACCCTGAAACCAATAAACACCCTTGGTATGTAAGAAAGAGCACTCCTGACCTAAATTGGATAGAGGCCCCGCTCAGGTTTATTCTCCAAAATAAACCTGTCTTTGACTGTTGGGCCTCCTTTCATGTTTCTTTCCTCTTTCTTGAACTCTTACAACACGTTTGTTAGAAGCAAATTTTTGGTGCTGCAAAAGAAATAGCACTCGAACATTAATTTTCTCAGCAAGGCAATTTTACTTCTATAGAAGGGTGTGACTCGTGGATGGAGCAATGTTGAGAGCACACCTGAACAAGGGAGGGGAAGGGGTTTTTATTCCTGACGCAGGTAGTCCCTACTGCTGTGTCGTGCCCCTATTGACTAGGGTTGGACAGCACGGTCTAAGCTAATTCCGACTGGCTGTTTTAAAGAGAGCAGGGTATGAGTTGGAGTGGTGGAGTGAGTAGTTTGACGGGAAGGACAGTTAGGAACAGGTGACTAAAGGTGACTCAGGTCAGTGCAGGTGATCAGGGGTAACTCAGAAAAGAGCAGGTGATTGGGGAATAGGTGTGAACTACCGATTAGAACTGGTGGAAAAGGTTGTTTACTGAAACTAGGGGCAAGGAGGCAAAGAGAACAAGGAAGTTTAACTTTAAAATGGAGAACAAAGAACAGGGGACCTGAACATACTGATACATTGGTTCCTTGGAGAGGATCTCAGAACTCATTGTACTTAACAATTTACAGGCTAAAACATTTGAAGAGGAATTTATTATGTCCTACAATTTCTCCCTTTCAATTTTCATAGTACTTCCTCTTCAAACTTTTTTAACATGTCTTGGCTTTGCTGCTCGACTTAATCCTTTAAAAGAAAAAGTTTATCTGAATAAAGTGGAGGTGAGTTAAGGAAGATTTTAGTAAGTGCTGCTTTTATAATCTTTGCACTAGCCCACAGATGCATGGTATGACGCAACACCTAACAAGAATGAGTACACCTATTACGGCTGCAAGAGAAGTAAGAATTGAGGCTATGATTTCTTTCCAATTACTGAACCACCTTTCTAGCCACCCTGAGAAAGGATTAGCAACTCCAGAATTTTAGCTAGTTCATTGGATAGAGCGGTAAGTCTTTGTAAGGCCCTTGTTATGTTCCCAGAGGGGCAGTGCTGTTTGGGATAAAGGTACAACACTGAGTTTTAATCATAACACAAACACCACCTTTTTCTGCTAATATCATATCTAGGGCCATTCTGTTTTCCCAGGCATCTGGCTAGTGGGACCCAATTGTTCTGCTATTCCTTTGACAGCATCCCTGGTGTAATTAATAAACTGCTGCTGATTATAATAGATGTAATTTATCCAATCTACATTTTTATTAATCATCACCCACGAAAATATTGACTTAAATCCTGCAGCTATTTGATCTCGGGCTTTAAATTCATCTGGTACTCCTTGTGGAACTCCAGTAGCATTTATATAAACATGGGGGTCAAAGGACCCATGTAAAGCACTTCTTTTACAATTTACTTTTTTACCGTGTTGACAGAATGCTAGGGTGAAAGGGATGACAACTGCACTAGGGCACGAGTGCTGCTCTAATTACTTGGCAGAGTACCCAGTAATGGTCTCCTGCAATACCACCACACATCTGCTCCGGGATGAACAAGGGCAGATTGATTGGTAAGCTCTTGAAAAAGCTTGGTTTCACTGCACTCTGTTAAGTCTCCAAGGAATGCTAACTTCCCCCCGCCCTGCTGTGAAGGCACAGGTGAAGTTAACATCAGGGGCTGGAAGCCAGACGGCCCTCCGGGCTGACCCACAGGGCTCTTGACCTCAGGAAACAGCGGTGAAAGGGAACAGCAGTAAAAGAGTTTTGCATGACTCATTGCCCCAGGCTGTGGGGTTCTGGAAGAGAGGTACCACATAGCTCATGCCCTGTCCATGAGAGGACCACCCAAGAGGAAAGGGGACAATTTGGGTCTCTGGCCTGCCTGTCGCACAAGCAGTCACTTTTGTTTAGCATGCGAACAGAATATTTAATCCATTTCAGTCAAGTATTTACGGCCTGGTACTCTGTTTCAATTGCTGTAGTTCGTTTTAAATCTATAACTTCTACAACAGCTACTTTGGTTTTATCATTGGGTACATAACAAAAGAAGGTCTGGTTAGCAGAGAACTTAGGAGAGGGAGAACGGGTTGCAGAAGGTGAGGAGGCAATGAAGCACATTTCAAAGGATCCTGTGGTGTCCTTCCCTGAGACTTCTGCTCCTATACCATAGAAACGGTGCTCTAGGGAGCAGAGGTGGTAATCTGTACTGGAAACATTGGTTCATCTGACAATGAGGCGGTCCATCCTTGCTCCTTGGTAGTCCATAAGACATTAGACCAGCTGTGGCATAAAAGTTCTGTTCTAGGAGGGCAAGATTCCCAATTCATACTGGGATCATCATCAAAATCTTCCCAGACTAACTGATCTCGTTTAACAGATTTTCAGTCTGAGGAGAGCCGGGAAAGACAAAGATACTTTTCTGAACTGGAAAGTTGCCTCTGATTTGCCAGATCTCCACAGGCCATCGCAAGGCAAGCATCAAAACTAATAGTTCGGGGCAAACTTGACCTAGTAACATTAATAACGAGAGGACTAGCAATAGAAGGGGAAAAGAAAGAGATGCAATATAAGAGAATCAAACCCGTTTTAGCTTTAGCTTGGTTGCAGTTGGCCCTGGAATAGCTGTCCATGATTCTGGAGGGGGTGGTGCTCTTTTGACCCAGGTGTGATGAGTCCATTCTCTTTCTGTTGTTCGAACTGTGGTCTCGGTGGTTAGAAGCACTAGGTAGGGTCCTTCCCAAGCCAGTTCCAGTTTCCCTTCCCTCCAACTTTTGACGAGGACATGGTCCTCAGGTTGATGTTGGTGTACTGGAAACTCTCGGGGTGGTACCTGTGCTAAAAGACCTTTAGTTCTGAGGGAAGAGAAAGTGGAAAATAAACCAAGTATATAATTTCTGAGAAACTGATCTTTTGTTTTGAACTTGGGAATGTCAGCAGTGGAGTGCAAACAGGGCAACCTACATAACATTTCATAAGGGGATAAGCCAACATCTCTCCGAGGAGCAGTTCAGATTCTCAACAGGGCAATGGGAAAGCATCTATCCATGGCAACCAAGCCTCTAAGACTAATTTGGTTAGGTGGCTTTTTTGTTGTTGTTGTTGAGACCAAGTCTCACTCTGTCGCCCAGGCTGAAGTGCAATGGCGTAATCTTGACTCACTGCAACCTCCACCTCCCAGGTTCAAGCAATTCTTCTGCCTCAGCCTCCCTAGTAGCTGGGACTACAGGCATGTGCCACCACGCCAGGCTATTTTTTGTATTTTTAATAGAGATGGGGTTTCACCATATTGGCCAGGCTGGTCTTGAACTCCTGACCTGGTGATCTGCCTGCCTTGGCCTCCCAAAGGGCTTTTAAAAAAATAGTTTGGTTCATTCTTTCCACTCTTCTTGATGAAGGTGGCTGCCAGGGAGTATGATATTCCCATGTTATATCCAGTACCTGGGTTAATTTCTTAATGACATGTACAGTGAAATGACTCCTGAATCAATGTTTTCTATTAATCTAAACTTGAGTATAATATTTTCAAGTAATGCTTTGACTACATTATTATCAGTTGTACTTGAAAAGGAAATAGCTTCTATCCAATGAGTAAGGTGATCTATTATACTAATAAATACTTTAGATGACCAATTGGAGGCACCTCTGTATAGTCAATCTGGATACTTTGGAATGGACTTAAGCCTGGACTCCTTCCCCCAAGGGGTAATCTTTTACTAAGCAATTGTCTGTAACCTGTTTAGCCAGTCTGTAAATTACTATGTACCCATCAACTCTGACAAATGCATCACACATGGCTTGGGGCCTCCAGTAGGTCCCTTGATGCAGTCGGAACAAGACTTCTCTCATAGGGGGTTTGGAAAACATTTCTTCCTGTTCTAGCAATATCCATTTTCCTTCTGAATTCTCTTTAGCACCTATTTTTGTTAGTTTTTAAACCAAAGAAAGCCAAACACTATTTTATATTTGATAATGCTTCCTATATGATTTTATATTGGATAAGCTAAATTTCACCTTTATATTAGTGTGCTATTAATGTTAAACTCAATTTTAATAAAACCTTGTAGACATATTTATCCAATTTTAATGTCTGACCATAAGGTAAAATTGTTATAGACTCTTTTTAACGGTTTATAATTTTTGTTAAAGAGCAGGTTAGTGCTTTAAGAAAAACCCATTGTGCTTTCATTTTAATGTCCAGTTCACAGAAAAACTGGATGATACCCCTTTAACTTTAGCCAATATATTTACACACAGAATTTCCTTTACAATTAACATTTCAAAACTTGCTTAAACCTTCAAAATAATTTTTTAACCTTTTAATGTAGGTAAAAATCCACATTCTTATGCCTCCTTTTAATCCTTTTACCAAAAGTATATTTTACTTCCTTACATACCTTGCACATAAACTGTTTCTTCAATAGTTTTACATTCAGAAGGCCTAATTACTTTTAAATTATACAACATTTCTTGCATAAATTCCCTTTTATAACATTTTTCACGACTTTCACAGACAATCTTTGGCATGACTTAACTTTCTGACTTGTTGTAAACATCCCCTTCTTTAAACAACCAGTTAATTTATTTTAGGATGAGTATTTACCATATAAGATTCCTTTTACATAAATTCTCCTTTTTTTTAAAATGTCAAAGATGACAACTGTTTTTTCCCAAAGCAAACTTCCTTCATGTCTGTGGACTAGACTGCCCAAGGCCACAAGATTAGAGGTTAAGATAACACACGTTACACTGTTAACTTTCAGTAAATGTTATTTTTGTTGAAAACCTTGTGAGTTTGGGATTTTAATTAAAGGAAGCCTTTTTTGGTGTCCTGGGACATGGACAATAGTTATTTCTTTTGGCAACTGAAGGTTATTTAATACTTGGGTGATTAATTCCTCGTGGACCAGGTCTTGGCCTTTGCTGTTAATAAGACCTGGTTCAATCCAAATTTTTCCAAATGTATGAGCCACTCCAAAGGCGTACTTAAAATTGGTATAGCTGCTTCCTTCCTGGTTCTGTAAGTACTTTAAGGCTTGGCTGAGTGCAAACAGCTCACATGTTTGAGCAGACCAATTATTAGGCAATTTTCCTAACTGTATCTCTACACCTTTAACCATTGTTCCCTATTTCTCATTCGGACTTGGACATAATGGCGTGTGAAAAAGAGCCCCCTGTGACTGTTACCTCTTTATAATGGAATGTTAAGCAACCCCTCAGAAAGTAGGGAGTAGTCAATCAAATCTCTGTAACTACGTCTCAGCCTTTGCCGGTCGAAGGGTCAGAGCCCCCGCATCAGAAAGTCGTCAACTCAAGGGCTGATAAGAAGAATTTACCAACAACAGTATAGGTCTGAAAAAGGAAAGTTTTATTAGAAAGAAAGAACACTGCAGAAGAGGGCAGCGAGGTGCCTCAGCGAGAGAGGACTGAGAACGCTGTGGTGGATATTCCTTAGGAGCATTTATGAACCTTAAGGCGAAAACTTGAGGGTAATTTGGACCATACTAGCCACGGAGGTTATGACAAATGGTTACATTTGTAGTTATTTTGGTGCCTTAAGGTCAGCGCGGATTGCACAATGAGTTTCACATATAAATTCTGGTTACTACAAAATTTTTGAAAGACGCCTGGAACCAGATGCCGGCTTTAGACATGTTGATGAAGACTCAAACTCTGTAAAATATTTGAGGAGATTTATTCTGAGTGAAATATGAGTGACCATGGACCATGACACAGCACTCAGGAGGTCCTGAGAACATGTGCCCAAGGTGGTTTGGGCGCAGCTTGGTTTTATACATTTTAGAGAAGCATGAGGCATCCATCAAATACATTTAAGAAATACATTAGTTTGGTCCAGAAAGGCAGGATAACTCAAAGTGGGAGCTTCCAGACTATAGGTAAATTTAAACATTTTCTGGTTAACAATTGGTTGAGTTCGTCTAAAGACCTGGGATCAATAGAAGGGAAATGTTTAGGTTAAGAAAAAATATTGTGGAGACTAAGGTTCTTTTGAAGTCTTATAGTGGCTGCCGATAGAGACAACAGATGACAAATGTGTCCTATTCAGACTTTTAAAAGCTGCTAGACTCAAAAAAAAAAAAAAAAAAAAAAAAAGCTGCCAGACTCTTAGTTAATCTCAGAGGGCCTGGAAGAAAGATCTAACTATATTAGGCCTGGAAGAAAAAGATCTAGCTATATTAATAGAGATTCTTTACAGAATGTGTGTCCCCCCACAAAGGACAACTTTGCAGCACCATTTCAAGATATGGCAAAGAAACATGTTTTTGGGTAAAATATTTTTACTTTCTTCTTTGTCACATGATGTTATGCCAGAGTCATATTGGAAAGTAAGTCAGGATATATAGGGTTAAATAAAACCCATCTGATGAGAATTAATGGTTTGTAGGGCATGACTCCCCAGACCTCTTAGATAGGAATTTAAGCAAAATAAAATCAGAACTTAGTCCTTATAATCGAGAAATAACCATAAAAATGGCCAACCCTATGGAGTAGCCATTCTCTTATTCCTTTACTTTCCTAATAAATTTTCTTTTGCTTTGCACTGTGAACTCTCCCTGAATTCTTTCTTGTGTGAGATCCAAGAACCCTCTCTGGGGGTCTGGATTGGGACCTCTTTCCAGTAACAATTATACTGCTAAATTCCTCAGATAAGGAGCTTTTGTCTCTGGGGCTGCTTGATGGTCACCAGGTGATTTTTGCTCTCCTCACACCTTTGTTCAGCTTCTCTGTTTTTACCTATGTACAGGACTCTCAGATTTGGCCACTGGGGAGAGCAAAGTTCACCTGGTGACCATCAAGCAGACCATTCAGAGACAAAACTCCTTATCAGAACTCCTTATTCAGAAGTAATTAGATTTCCCTATTATCTAAAGTAGGCATCTTATTGCAGCTTTTTTTCCTCCAAATTTATAAGTAACTAGAATTTCTATGCATCTTTGGAATGCATGGATATCAAAACTCATTGTGCTGAAAATTTGCATCTGTAAAGAATCTCTGTTAATATAGCTGGATCTTTTTCTTCCAGGCCCTCCCAATCCTGAAGATATTAACTAAGAGTCTAACACCTTTTAAAGGTCTGAATAGGAAACATTTGCCATCTGTTGTCTCTAAGGGCAGCCACCATAAGACTTCAAAAGAACCTTGGTCTCCACAATCTTTTATCATAACCTGAACATGAGTCCCTTGCTGACATTAAGGCATTGAAACCACCTTTGCAAAATTATTACAGACAGCATCATTGCAGGAATCCAGGACACTGGAGTAGAGAATGTCCCAAACCTTTGGGTTACGAGCCACCCCCAGGACCTTGTCCTCATTGCAAACAAGAGGGTCATTGTGATATGGAAGGGGGGCAGGGGAGTGCTGGGTACAGAAATGTAGGGTTCCTGGTGATGGCTCCACCCTTGGGCCTGTGCCTGCAGACCTAAGTAAGAACAGGCACTCCTGTTTTCATGCCTGAATGTTGTATTTTCCAAGACCACTCTGGCCCACCACACCCCCATCCTGTGTCCATATTGTTAAATATGAATTCTAAATTTCTCTTCAAAGAATTAATATGTCAGTGTGTTCAATTCTTTGCCTTCTACTTTTAAACTTAACTTCCTCGTAAAGTAACCTTTTCCGATTACCTATTCCACCCTGACTCATTCCGATTACCTACTTCACCCTGACTCATGCTGGTTACCTGCTACCTGCTCCACCCTGACTCATTATTCTCCACACTGCATAACCATTTTTTTCCCGCCAAAGCACTCACCCCGTCACTCTCTTTAAATTAGCCATTCAGAATTAGTTTAGGCTGTGCAGTCTAACCCTAGCCAATAGGGGAATGACACACCAGCAGGGGCCACGTGCATCAGGGATACAACCCCTTTCCCTCCCTTGTCCAGGTGTGTACTCACCATTGCTTTATCTGGAGGGTGCACCCTTCTATAGAAGTACCTTGCCTGGCTGAGAATTAAAAAGAAAATTTTATATTCAAGTACTATTTCTTTTGCGGCACTGAAACTTTATATATAACAATTTGGGGGCTCGCTTGTGATTACTTTCCCTGCTGGGGCGGTCTTTTGTTCTCTCTTGTGAAGAAGCATGTGCCCCACCCCTTGTGGTGGCCTCAGAGGGGAGAAATCAGAACCCACCCAGTGCAAGGAATAACCTAAGCTTTCAGCAATGTGGGGGAAAAAATGGCCAGCAACCTAGCTTAAAGGATTCTCACATACTGCGGCGACGACTCTGCACACAGACCAAGGAAGAAGAAGCCGTGGGAGCTGGTAAAGTATTTCCTTGGTGGTCAGGACCAAGGTCAGAAAGCCGCAGGAGTGGTGGGCGGTGAAGTAATCCTTGGTCAGGGTGGCTTCGAGGTTAAAATGAGGTGAGACATCCCCACTGGGGGGGATTGAACCTCACACAAACCTCCAGTAGTAGAAAAGGCAAGAAATTTCCAGTGGGGAAATTGAGCTTCACCCCAAAATTCCAGTAAGGGAAATTGAACCTTGAACCTTACCCCAAAACCATCAAGATGGGAAATATCCCAAGCAAGACAGGGAGCGAGGGGGATAAAGATGGTAACAAAGATATCCCTCCGGAGAGCCCCCTAGGTCTCATGCTAAAACACCAGAAGGATCATGAAAGGACTAAACATAGGAAACAGCAACAAATGATAAAATATTGCTGTTCTATTTGGACTCAGAGACCCATCCTCAAACCCTCAATCTTTTGGCCAAAGTTTGGGTCGAATGAGAATGTAATGTGTCAGCTTCTAATCTGATATGTTAATGATAAAAGTCCAGTGTCTCAAGAAGAACGAGGCTATGCCCTTTGTTGGAGGCAAGGATCTGCCCTCCTTTTTCCCTTAAAAACAAATAGGGAAAAACCCAATCTGGCACCTCAAAATGAAAAGTCAGAGGAGCCAGCTCTCATGCCTAAAGACTCCAGTGCATGGGATTCCCTAGACTATCTTCCTCCACTCAGTGTCCCCTATCTTTCCCCTCAGACAGCCACTGCTGCCTCAGATCTCGTTCCAAATTCCCCCTCTGCTCACGTTATCCCTCCTCCTTATAACCCTGACTCTTGGGAATTACCGTCCCACGAGCCTGTTCTCTCCCAACCTAAAGACCCCTCTCTAAAAGGACTCCAGCCTGAGGTAGAACAATGTAATAAAGATATTCAGAATTTCCCATTTCCCTCCATACCTAAGAGGTCAGCCCAGACCCTCTTTCCTTTGAAAGAGGTACCACAAGGAGTGGGAGGGGGGCTCTTGGCTTTGTAAATATTCCCTTAATCAGTTCAGAAGTCCAAAATTTTAAAAAGGAGCGTAAACTGCTGCTAGATGACCCTTACAGAGTGGCAGACCAAATTGACCAATTCTTAGGACCTCAGTTATACACTTGGGTTGAGTTAATGTCCATCTTGGGAATCCTCTTTTCAGGGTAAGAAAGGAGTATGATTCATAGGGCTGCTATGGTAGTTTGGGAATGTGAGCACCCTCCTGGTGAAAACGTTCCTACTGCGGACCAGAAATTCCCTGCCCAAGACCCCCAGTGGGACAATAACAATGCAGATCACTGGGAAAATATGCAGGACCTAAGGGAGATAATAATAAAAGGAATTCAGGAATCAGTACCCCAAACCTGAAATCTTTCTCAAGCATTTGATATACAACAGGAAAAAGATGAAGGGCCTTTGAGATTCCTAGACAGGCTGAGAGAGCAAATGAGGCAATATGCAGGCCTTATTATTTGGATGATCCACCTGGGCAAGGAATGTTGAAACTCCAATTTGTCACTAAAAGTTGGCCAGACATTTCAAAAAAAAGTTACAAAAGATAGACAATTAGGAAGACCATCCCCTAAGTGAGCTTCTCAGGGAAGCTCAGAAAGTATACATGAAAAGAGACAAAGTAAAACAGAAACAAAAGACAAAACTTATATTTTCCACCTTCAAACAGATGGCTCCAAACACAGGTACTTCTAGATAGAGTTTCCAGGGAGCCAGAAACTATAAAGGGTCCGAACCCTCTTTTAAAGGACCCCAGCCTCCATCTGGAGGACCAAGGTCCTTGTCTACCAGACCCCCTAAAGAGTATGGGGGAGCAGGGTTAAAGAATCCCAGAACTAAGAGGGAGGAAGGACAAGATAGGTGCCATAGATGTGGAAGAACAGGCCTCTTTAAGACAGGATGTCCTGAACTAAGAAAGGAGAAAGAAGTCCTTTAACTCATGACTTTCAAGGAAGAATAGGGGGGCCAGGGGCTCTGTCTCTTTTGTCTTGAGTCCCACCAGGAGCCCTTGATACATTTGGAGGTGGGACCTAAACATGAGCTTACACACCTTTTTAGTTGATTCAGGGGCTGCTTGCTCCTCTGTTTCCCCCCATCTAATGTTGTCTCCTCTTCAGAGGAACTTTTAGTCTTCAGGGTAAAAGGGAAAGGATTAAGAGCAAAAGTTTTAGAAAGCATGGAAGTTAGATACCAGGATTGCTCAGCTTATATTCAATTCTTGTTAATCCCTGAAACAGGAACTAATTTACTGGGGAGGGATTTTAATGTTAAAGTTGGGTATAGGTCTACAAGTCAGCCCAAGAGGATTCCTCACCTCATTAAACCTACTTACCACTGCAGATGAAAAATATATTCATCCTAATGTCTGATCCAAAGAAGGAAACCAAGGGAAACTCCAAGTTCCTCCAATCCACATCAAACTAAAAAACCCAGGAGAAATAGTAAGAAGGAAGCAATACCCTATTCCCCTAGAAGGTAGGATAGGGTTGAAACCCATAATCGAAGGCCTTATTTAGGATGGGCTTCTCGAGCCCTGTATGTCCCCTTATAACACCCCAACACAGCCAGTCAAGAAATCAGATGGGTCATACCAGTTAGTACAGGACCTTAGAGCTATCGAACAAATAGTCCAGACTATCCACCCTGTTGTCCCCAATCCTTACACCATTCTTAGCAAGATTCCATATAATCATCAATGGTTTACTGTAATAAATTTGAAGGATGCTTTTTGGGCATGTCCCCTGGCTGAAGATAGCTGAGATATATTTGCTTTTGAGTGGGAGGATCCGTACTCAGGGCGGAAACAACAATATCGATGGACAGTCTTGCCCCAAAGGTTCACAGACTCCCCTAATCTTTTTGGCCAAATTTTAGAACAAGTACTAGAAAAAGTTGTCATCCCAGAACAAATATGCCTTCAGTACGTGGATGACATTCTAATATCTGGGGAAGATATAGAGAAGGTAACTGACTTCTCTACACATATTCTTAACCATTTGCAGTTTGAGGGGCTACGAGTCTCAAAAACAAAGCTTCGGTATGTAGAGCCTGAAGTTAAATATTTAGGCCACTTAATAAGTGCAGGCAAGCGAAGAATAGGGCCTGAACGAATTGAGGGAATCGTGTCCCTACACTTACCTCAAACTAAACAAGAACTCAGGAAATTTTTAGGGTTAGTAGGATACTGCCGCTTATGGATTGACTCATATGCACTGCACAGTAAACTGTTATATCAAAAACTTGCCCAGGAGAAGCCTAACCGTCTCCTGTGGACTTCTGAGGAAGTTGATCAAGTTGAGAGGTTGAAGGAAAGGCTCATAATTGCCCCTGTTTTAGCCTTACCCTCCCTAGAAAAGCCATTCCACATTTTGTTAATGTGGACAGTGGGGTAGCTTTAGGAGTGCTGACTCAAGAACACGGAGGCCGCCGGCAGCCTGCAGCCTTCCTATCAAAGGTCTTAGACCCAGTCACTTGTGGATGGCCTCAATGCATCCAGTCCCTCGCTGCTACAGCAATACTAGTTGAGGAAAGCAGAAAATTAACCTTTGGAGGAAAATTGACATTAAGCACGCCTCACCAAGTTAGAACTATCTTAAACCAGAGAGCAGGGAGATGGCTTACTGACTTGAGAATCTTAAAGTATGAGGCCATTCTGTTAGAAAAGGATGATTTAACATTGACCACTGATAATTCACTCAACCCAGCAGGTTTCCTAACAGGTAATCCAAATCTAAGGAGGGAACACATATTTAGATTTAATTGATTCTCATACAAATGTTTAACCAGACCTAGGAGAAACCCCCTTCTGGACTGGAAAGCACTTACTAATAGATGGTTCCTCCCAGGTGATTGAGGGAAAAAGACAAAATGGGTATTCAGTGATTGATGGAGAAACTCTTGTAGAAATAGAGTCAGGAAAATTGCCCAACAGTTGGTCTGCTCAAACGTGTGAGCTGTTTGCACTCAGCCAAGTCTTAAAGTACTTACAGAACCATGAAGGAACCACCTATACAGATTCCAGGTATGCCTTTGGAGTGACCCATACATTTGGGAAAATTTGGACTGAACGAGGTCTCATTAATAGTAAAGGTCAAGACCTTGTTCACACAGAGCTGATCACCCAAGTATTGAATAATCTTCAGTTGCCGGAAGAAATAGTTATTGTCCATGTTCCCAGACACCAGAAAAGCCTTTCTTTTGAAAGTCGAGGAAATAACCTAGCAGATCAGGTAGGCAAGTAGGCTGCTGTGTCTTCTGAAATGCATATTTTTCACTTAACTCCCTACCTCCCTCCTCCTACCATAATCCCCATTTTCTCTTCCACCGAAAAAGAGAAACTAATAAAAATAGGTGCTAAAGAGAATTCAGAAGGAAAGTGGATACTGCCAAACCAGAGAGAAATGTTGTCTAAGCCCCTTATGAGGGAAGTCTTATCCCAACTACATCAGGGGACCTATTTGGGGCCCCAGGCCATGTGTGACACAGTTCTCAGAGTTTATGGTTGTATAGGAATTTACACCCTGGCCAAACAGGTTACAGATAGTTGCTTAATATGTAAGAAAACTAATAGACATACTATAAAAAGATTACCTCTCAGGGGAAGGAATCCAGGCTAAAGGCCGTTCCAAAGTATCTAAGTTGATTACAGAGCAATGCCTCCAATAGGTCATCTAAAATAGTGATAGTAGACCACCTCACTCACTGGGTTGAAGCTATTCCCTTTTCAAATGCAACAGCCAATAATGTAGTTAAGGCCCTAATTGAAAATATAGTACCCAGGTTTGGACTAATGGAAAATACTGACTCAGACAATGGAACTCATTTCACCACACACATTATTAAAAAGATATCCCAAATATTAGACATTAGATGGGAACACTATACTCCCTGGCACCCACCCTCATCAGGGAGAGTAGAAAGAATGAATCAGACTCTAAAGAACTACTTAACCAAATTAGTCTTAGAGACTCGGTTGCCATGGACCAAGTGTCTTCCTATCGCTATGCTGAGAATTCGAACTGCACCATGGAAAGACATTGGTCTTTCTCCTTATGAGATGCTCTATGGGTTACCCTATTTGCACTCCACTGCTGATATTACTACCTTGGAAACAAACGATCAATTCCTTAAAAATTATATACTTGGTCTATCTTCTCCTTTCTCTCTTAAAACTAAAGTCTACTAGCACAGGTGCCACCCTTGGAGTTCCCGGTGCATCAGCATCAGCCTGGGGATCACGTCCTCATCAAGAGCTGGAAAGAGGAGAAGCTTGAGCCAGCCTGGGAAGGTCCTTACTTAGTGCTCATAATACTGAAACTGCAGTCCACACAGCAGAGAGAGGATGTACTCACCACATCCGAGTCAAGAAAGCGCCGTCCCTCCAGAGTCGTGGGCCATAGTCCCAGGGGAAAACCCCACCAAACAAGCAAAGAATTTAACTCTCTTTCATCTAGTCTATTACTCTTTTTTCTTTCCTCACTCTATTGCTGACCGTCTGGTTATTAACATAACCAAGTCAATTTCACCTCAAACTATTACATTTGATGCTTGCCTTGTTATACCCTGTGGGGATTTGTCAAGCCAAAGACAGCTCTCTACTTCAGAAAAGTACCTCTGTCCCTCCTGGCTCTCCTCAGTCTAGGCATCAGTGAATTGGGACCATTTAATCCGAGGATATTTCTATAAAGACCCCAGTGGCAACCAGGAATCTTCCCCCTACGATTAGAGCTTTTATGCTGTAGTTGGTCCAATGTTCTGTGGACCACCAAAGAGCAAGGATGGACTGCCCCAACCAGTTTTTGTAATTTCCTAAAACCTGATAATTAAATCTGATAATTAAAAAGAAAACTTTATATTCGAGTGCTATTTATTTTGTGGCACCGAAACTTTATATATAACAATATAAACCTGAGGCCTTGGCAGGCACACACACACAAGCAGCTGAATATCAAGAGGAGCAGAGGAATGGAGTGGCAGAGAATGGCAGAGAGCGCTCGAGAGTGGCAGAGCAGCATGGCAGAGAGGGAGGGAAGAGGCGTCTGAACGTTGGAAGCCACCTTCACTACTCAATAAAGTCTCCGCATGTATCACCTTTCAAAGAGTTCATGTGACCTGATTAATCCAGTATGCCAGACAAGAATCTGGGGAAGTTAACATTCAGCCATCCCCGGATGGCAAGGCTAAAGGAGCACACTGTAACATATACCCACTTGGGCTCCAGCACCTGTCCATTTGCATGCTCCCCCTTCCCTCTCCCTCAAGGGTTTGAGCAGTGGGGTGACCAAACAGGCGAGCCACACCCCCTGTTGCATGTCCTGTAAGGAGAATCAGGGAACTCTCCTGCTTCAATTGGAAGAACAAGTGTCCCTCTCTCTCTCATGGTGGGGGGCCACCTGTTCCTTCTGAGCTATCACAGCCACAACCTCACCAACCTACTTGACAAGGGAGTCTGGCAGAACAAGGGCAAGGGCAGGGAGAAGCACCTCTAACTCTATTCCTGGATAATAATCAAGCCTCTAAAAGTCATCCTGGGACCGGGCGCAGTGGCTCATGCCTATAATCCCAACACTTTGGGAGGCTGAGGTGGGTGGATCACCTGAGGTTAGGAGTTCGAGACCAACCTGGCCAACAGGGTGAAACCCTAACTGTACTAAAAATACAAAAACAATTAGCTAGGCATGGTGGCAGGTGCCTGTAATCCCACCTACTTGAGGGGCTGAGGCAGGAGAATCACTTGAACCTGGGAGGCGGAGGTTGCAATGAGCTAAGACTGTGCCACTATGCTCCAGCCTGGGCGACAGAGTGAGACTCTGCCTCAAAATAAATAAATAAATAAATAAATAAATAAATAAATAAATAAATAAATAAAATCATCCTCTAGGGCTTTGAGGCTGTTCAAGCCCCTATTTTTTCCATCTCTGTGGATGAGCCTCTGTTAAATCTGACTGTGGCTGAACAAGAGACAATGTTCCTAATAGATATAGGGACCAGTTATTCAGCTTTAAGTGTTTATTACAACCCAATGTGCTAGTCCTCCATTTCATTACGGGTATTGATGATAAACTCCAATGAGGCTGTTTCACACTGCCACTCCCTTGTAAAATGAAAGGCTATTCCTTTACCCATTCTTTAGTCCTGCCAAGCTGCCCTGTTTCTTTATTAGGTCACAATTTACTTACAAAATTATAAGCGAATTTACAGTTAAGACCTCACCTTCTAGCTGTATTAACTCACACTTCACCAAAAAACTGCTGCAGTCTATAGAACATCACATTTTAAAATAAGCACTGGCCAGGCACAGTGGCTCACGCCTGTAATCCCAGCACTTTGGGAGGTTGAGGCGGGTGGATCACTTGAGGTCAGGAGTTCGAGACCAGCCTGGCCAATATGGTGAAACCCTGTCCCTATTAAAAATACAAAAAGTAGCTGGGCATGGTGGCACACACCTGTAATCCCAGCTACTTAGGAGGCTGTGGCAGGAGAATCACTTGAACTTGGGAATCGGAGGTTGCAGTGAGCCGAGATTGTGCCATTACACTCCAGCCTGGGCATCACAGTGAGACTCTATCTTAAAAAATAAAATAAAATAATTTAAGAAGTACCTTTTGAGGTTTAAAATACTTCTATTCCTGGCTATTCAAGATCAGCTGCTCCCATCGTCAATCAGTGTAAAAATGCCAGTAAGAGGCCGGGCGCAGTGGCTCACACCTGTAATCCCAACACTTTGGGAAGCCAAGGTGGGTGGATCACCTGAAGTCATGAGTTCATGACCAGCCTGGCCAACATGGTGAAACCCCACCTGTACTAAAAATACAAAAATTACCCAGGTGTGGTGGCAGGCACCTGTAATCCTAGCTACCAGGGAGGCTGAGGCAGAGGGATCACTGGAACCTGGGAGGCAGAGGCTGCAGTGAGCCAAGATCGCGTCACTGCACTCCAGCCTGGGTGACAGAGCAAGATTCCATCTCAAAAAACAAACAAACAAAAAATGCCAATAAGTTCCCTAGAACCCCCAATATCCCTTGAAATCAAAAGCACAAAAAGGATTAAAATCCTCTAATAACACAATTTTTAACCCATTGATTATTGCACCATGCAACTCCTGCAACACTCCCATTTTATCTGTAAAGAACAGATGGCTCCTACTGACTAGTACAGGACCTTAGAATTACTAATTAAGCTGTTAATCCTATTCATGCTATTGTCCCAAACCCTTACACCCTTTTCATACATATTCCCTTCACCACAGCTTGGTTTACTGTACTTGATCTCAGGGACACCTTTTTCTGCATTTCTGTACACCCACATAGCCAATTTTTGTTCACTTTTGAATGGCAAGACTCAGATACTCAAATAACTCAACAGTTAACTTAGGACAGTCATGCCCCAGATATTCAGAGACAGCCCCCATTTTTCTGGGCAGGCCCTAGCTGAAGACCTGTGCATCCTACACCTTTTCCCAGACAGCAGTCTACTCCAGTACGTGGATGACCTACTAATCTGTAGCCCTAACAAGGCTGTTTCAGACCAAAATACAGTATTAGTACTAAATAAAATTGCTGATGGTGGGTACAAAGTATTTCCTTCTAAAGCGCAAGTATCTACACAATGGGTTCAGTATTTGGGTCTTATTTTAGCCCCCCATACAAAGAGCCTCTCTAGTGCTCTTAAAGATCTTATCTTAAACATGACAACCCCAATAACCCCAATCATTTTGGTCCTTCTGGGGTGTGGCTGGGTTTTGTAGAATATAGATTTATTCATTTGGAGTAATAGCAAAACCTTTATATGACGCCCTCAAGGGAACTGAGGAAAAACCTCTATCCTGGAGTGATGATATGAAGCATGCTCTAAACAGTTTAAAACAGGCTTTAATCTTGGCCCTGGCCTTAACTTTACCAAATCTGGCTAAACTGTTTTTTGTTTATTTGTTTGTTTTTTTTTTTTGTTTTTTTGTTTTTTGGTATGTACATGAACAAGGGGAAAAAGTTTTGGTAGTTTAAGCCCAAGATCTGGGGTCCTCTAAGTGCCCTATAGTGTATTTTTCAAAAACTTTAGACCTAGTATTTCAGGAAGGCACTCCATCCTACCCCCACTCACCACCACCTGCTTAAAGCCTTAACAGTAGTGGCCCTCTTAGTCCAAGAAGCTTCAAGAATATATTACCTGCCCCTTCTGAACCCTTATGGCTTTGCAACACTGCCAATAATTATTTAAACCCTTTTTGAGCTTTGACCCTATGCCACCTTGGTAATTCTCTTCATTATGGTGATTGTACTCTGGGAATAATAGCTCTCACCCAAGTCACTGTCTTGAACATAACTTCCAATCTATAATTCCATTCTAGAAGAAAATGGGTCTAGGATTTATCATGGCCATAGTTATGCAAACTATCACAACTCTTGCCCCTTGAGGAGGTTTTGCTTACTATGAAATCACACTATGGGAATTTACTGCCTGTCCTGAGATATCCTTAGCAAAAACTGGCACATGTCTGTCAGCGCTAGAAAAGTCTTTAGACTGTAAAAGGAAAATAAATCTCGACCCCAAAATCGCTAAGCCAAAAGGAAAAGACAAGTTGGGAACTGCATCGGGCAAACTGCCTCCCATTCTATGCCTAGATAAGATAGCTACAAAGATTTTAAAAAGCTACATACCTCCCTCACAGTGTTCCCACAGGAAATTCCTTGTAGACATAGGACAGACAGAACTCAAAAGTCATCCGTCTGCTCATGGGAGACAAATGCATATCTGATGGCTTCCTTTGCCCTGTTGTTTCACTAAGCCAGACTAAGGCATACGTGACTATTCCTGTAAATTGCATATTCAGTGAAAGGTTAATCAGAAGCTCAAAAGAATGCAACCCTTTGTCTTTTACCTACTTATGATCTGGAAGCCCCCTCCCCACTTTGAATTGTTCCACCTTTCTGGACCAAACCAATATACATCTTATATATATTGATTGATGTCTCATGTCTCCCTAAAATGTACAAAACCAAACTGTGCCCTGACCACCTTGGGTACATGTCATCAGAACCTCCTGTGTCAAGAGTGTGTTTATAACTCTGGCAAAATAAACTGTCTAAATTAATTGAGACTTGTCTCAGATACTCCTGGTTTACAAATTGGCCATCCAAGGAAGGGACTCGGAGTGGATATGACCCTGGCCTTTGACAAATATATTGGTGCTTGGTGCTGGGTTGAGCCCTCTTTATGGCTCAAACCAATAGGACAACTGGCTGAGGCCTGGGAGCCCCCCTCCAGATAATTCTTGATCTCCCCAAATTTGGTCAAGATATAAAGTTTATTTTGCTGTACAACTCTTTTTTCGTGGGTTTTATTTGCTTCCAACGAGGAAGGCAAGGTTTCCTGCCTCCATGATGATGGAAGACAGGTTGAATTGGAAATTTTATCTTGATGAAGTTAAATTAACAACCAGCTGGTCTTAATTACTGAGCATTAGACTGCTCAGTAATCATATTGTTGGGTTTTGTTCTTTTTTGTTCTGTCTTTCTTCCATCAGATTTTACCAAGTTTACCTGGTTTCATCAAATCTGAATGAGAATTTCAAACTTTGGGGAACAAGGCCTTTCTGAATTGGCTAAAATTCCTCACAGCTGCAAAAGGAAAAAAAACAAAAAACAAAAAACCACCACTACCATGAACTTGGTTTCTGTGTTTGCTTTCTGACGTAGGGGAAAAAAAAAAATTGGCTGGGTGTGGTAACTCCCGCCTGTAATCCCAGCACTTAGGGAGGCTGAAGTGGGTGGACCACCTGAGGTCAGGAGTTAGAGACCAGCCTGGCCAACCTGATGAAACCCCATCTCTACTCAAAATACAAAAAAATTAGCCTGGCATGGTGGTACACTCTTGCAATCCCAGCTACTCAGGAGGCTAAGGCAGGAGAATCACTTGAACCTGGGAGGTGGAGATTGCAGTGAGCCAAGAACGTGCAATTGCACTCCAGCCCTGGCAACAAGAGTGAAACTCCGTCTCCAAAAAAAAAAAAAAATTGTTGTTTTGTTTGCTTTTCTTTCACCCTGATTCCTCCTCCCCGCTTTGTCATCTTCACTACCAAGCTACAAAGTTAGGGGTGGCTGAGGACAGTAAACAGAATGTGGTCTTAGCTGGTTTTTTTCCCTCCTGGGAAGTTGTTGTTTAGGATCCTAATTCTAGTTCAGAGGTGCATTCTAAATAGGCTTCTCCATTGCCTTTCCCCCCAAAATTCATCTCACACATTGGCTTGTGTGTGCATTCACGTGAGGAACTGAACTGTCATTTTCATAGATAAATAAGAGACTGAGTTTCCTCAGCTCCAAAGAAAAAGGGCATTTTGCTAATCCCAGCAGAAAGGTACCCGAGTGACTGCAGGGCCTTGTGGGAGTGTCTGGGGGTTGAGCCCCCAGTGACATGAAGTGGTTCTGTAGGGAACTCACAGCAAAATTAGTTTTAAAAAGGTTTGCGGCCGGGCGCGGTGGCTCAAGCCTGTAATCCCAGCACTTTGGGAGGCCGAGACGGGCGGATCACGAGGTCAGGAGATCGAGACCATCCTGGCTGACACGGTGAAACCCCGTCTCTACTAAAAAATACAAAAAAAAACTAGCCGGGCGAGGTGGCGGGCGCCTGTAGTCCCAGCTACTCGGGAGGCTGAGGCAGGAGAATGGCATGAACCCGGGAGGCGGAGCTTGCAGTGAGCTGAGATCCGGCCACTGCACTCCAGCCTGGGCGGCAGAGCGAGACTCCGTCTCAAAAAAAAAAAAAAAAAAAAAGGTTTGCCCAGGAAACACATATAGGAGCTGGTCACTCTGAATTTTGAGCCCTCTTGGAGGTGCTAGGCCTCTGGAGAAAACACTGAGACACCTAAGAGGGTGGTAGCAATGATTCAGTGGTGACACACTGTGGAGTCTCACCGCAACCATTACACTTCGATCTACTCCACAAAAACCCTAGGCCACTGCTCAGTTACTCCTTTAAAAAAGTGGGAAACAAATAATCTACAAATAAGGAAAAACAAGGTGTTGATGAAAAGAGTTAAACTGTGTAAAATAGTTAAAGATATTTATTCCAAACCAAATATGAGTGACCATGGCCCGTGACACAGTCCTTAGGAGGTCCTGAGGACATGAGCCCAAGGTGGTCAGGGTGCAGCTTGGTTTTATATATTTTAGGAAGGCATGAGACATCAATCAAATACATTTAAGAAATACATTGGTTTGATTCAGAAAGGCAGGACAATTCAAAGCAAGGGTCAGGGTGGGGGTGGCTTCCAGGCTATAGGCTATAGGTAAATGGGTAAATTTAAACTTTTTGTTTTGTTTTGTTTTGTTTTGAGATAGTCTCACTCTTTCACCTAAGCTGGAGTGAAGTGGCACAATCTCAGCTCACTGCAACCTCTGCCCCCCTGAGTTCAAGTAATTCTCCTGCCTCAGCCTCCTGAGTAGCTGGGATTACAGGTACCCACCACCACGCCTGGCTAATTTTTGTATTTTTAGTGGAGGCAGGATTTCACCATTTGGCCAGAATGATCTTGAACTCCTGATCTCAGGTGACCCACCCGCTTCAGCCTCCCAAAGTGCTAGGATTATGGGTGTGAGCCACTTTGTCTGCCCTAAATTTAAACATTTTCTGATTGACAATTGGTTGAGTTTGTCTAAAGACCTAGGATCAATAGAAAGTAAATGTTTAGGTTAAGATAAAAGATTGTGGAGTCCAAGGTTCTTTTGAAGTCTTATAGTGGCTGCCCTTAGAGACAATAGGTGACAAATGTTTCCTATTCAGACCTTTAAAAAGGTGTTAGACTATTAGTTAATCTCTTCAGGATTGGGAGGGCCTAAAATAAAAAGATCTAGCTATGTTAATAGAGATTCTTTACAGTTGCAAATTTCTCCCCACAAAGGACAGCTTGGCAGGGCCATTTCAAAATACGGCAAAGAAACATGTTTTGGGGTAAAATAATTAACTTTCTTCTTGGTCATGTAATGTTATGCCAGAGTCAAATTGGAAAGTAGTCATGATATATAATGTTAAATAAAATCCATCTGGTCAGAATTTATGATTTGTAGGGCATGACTCCCCAGACCCCTTAGATAGGAATTTAGGCAAGATAAAAAAAATCAGAGCTTAGTCTTCTCATAGGAGAATGACCCCCTTTTAGGCACCCCATTGGTTTTAAGGCATCTCTACTTTGCAAGTGTTTGTGTAAAATGTACATATTATGGTCTCTTTGTGTACAATTATATCAAGGGCAATTTAGAGCTTGAAGGTTGACCTCCAACTGTGAAGTTCCTAAGTTCTCTATCTCTCTGCTTGCTTTTCTTCCTGTTTTAAGTCTGCTATTACTTTTCTTTTTTTTTGAGACAGAGTCTTGCTCTGTGTCCAGGTTGGAGTGCAATGGTGCAATCTCAGCTCACTACAATCTCTGCCTCCCAGGTTCAAGCAGTCCTCCCACCTCAGCCTGCTGAGTAGCTGGGACTACAGGCATGTGCCACCACTCTTGGCTAATTTTTGTGGGTTTTTTTTTTTTGAGATAGAGTCTTGCTCTGTTGCCCAGGCTGGAGTGCAATGGCATGATCTCAGCAAACCAATAAGTTTGTATTAATATCTCATGGCTACAGTTCTGAGGTAAAAACTATAGGATCTTTGGTTGTATGAGTATGTATGTGTGTGTTTATGCATACATAAACTTATTTCATTGTGTTTTCTAGCCACAAGGTACTGAATTGGCTTAAAGTTAAAGAATACTCATAAATTAAATAATAAGGCAAAATGCTTTTCAAGTTCACATGACTTAAGTAAAATCTTTAATAAGCTAGCTTTAAAATTATTGATAAAGTAATATTAGAAATGTCTTAAAAATTGTTAGCATAAATTTTTGTTTGCATTTATTGATCAAGGGATTTCATATACTGCCAAATACTATAAGGTGTCAAAATTTGGCATAGGGTTATAAAACTATAAACCCAGTTCAAAACAGAATGATCTTTGCTTGTGTAATTTTTGATAAATAAGACATTGATATTGGTTTAATGAAAACAGCTAAATCATGAATTATTTAGTAAAATAACCACATATTTAATCTTAAGTTTCTTAGTTAGCAAACACCTGAAATTCACAGGCTATCAAATGGTTGACAGGGAAATAACTTTAAATGATGACTGTCACAGTTTTCATAAATAATCTAGGCAAACTATAAAATAAAATATTTAGGTAAATGTAATGGAATAAATAATTGTAGACAAACATCATAATTTAGGATCGAAAGTTATGTTAAATTAAATAATATATATTTCATTAACTGGCTATTTTTTATTAAAAATATATTGTAGGAAATCTTTTTTTTTCTAAAAAAATGTGTTCTTGTTAAAAGGAGGATAATTTTTGTCTAATTCAAAGCTTATTTAAAGGTTATATATAAAATAAGGTAAAAGAAACAAGAAAATAAGTGTAAAGAAAGTTATAGAAATAAAGTATTTTTGGTAAGAAAGCTTAAAGAAAAATAATGTTACATGAGAAAGAATCTTGTATGGCAAATTTTTGTCCTAGAATAAAATTACTGGTTGTTTAAGAAAGAGGAATGTTCATACAAACCAGAAAGTCCAAGCATATAGTGAATGGTCTGTTTAAGTTATAATAAGAGCATTTTTGGAAAAAACCCAACAATCTTTTATATAATCAAGTTGTCTTTAATTAAAGGGAAATTATTTATAATGACCTTTTGAGAGATGGGGTTTTGATATTAAAAAACACTTATACACTAAAGAATTTGGTAGAACAGCATTTTCTTAAGGTATTGTTTTACTTTTAATAAATTACAAGACTATATATATTTTTTTTTTTTCTGCAAAGTTCAACTTTTTTTGCATCTCACTGTTTTCAGCTTTCTCTCCCCTTTTAAAGCATCTGAAATAATAACTCTATCTTTCCACTCATTTTTAGCTCCTGTAAGTTTTTTAAATTTTCTCCTTTGGGTTCTAACTGTTGTGGCCTGATGCTAATAAATGTTTTATCTTTGTGGTCTAAAGGAAACATTCCTTCCAACATAATATTCCCTGTAGGGAACAGCAGTTGATATGCAGAAGGTCTTTTGTTTTCCCTTTGGGAAACTGGCCTAATAAACAGATTTTATGCTTTATTGAAATAATTCCTATGTCATGATTACTAAGTTTTGGTTTGTTTAGAAAAAAACCTGAGATTAAATTTTTTTAAAATTAAGATTATTACATCCATGTAACCCTCTGTATGTGTTTTTAAAGTCCTTGTGCCATTAAGTTACAGAGCTTTGAGTCCTTGGTCTAAAAAGAACACCAAGTCCTGCTAAATATTAAACACTGACAGCAGTTAAAACCTCATTTTCTGACCTGGTAGAAGATGCAAATCAAAATAAACTGTGTTCATGAGACAGAGGGCCAGAAATTAAAACTATTCAACTCCTCAAGGTCCGGAGACTATCACAGAAGAAGTGGGTGCATGAGATTGTAAGGGCCAATTTTGAGAGATCAAATGATTGTAATGGCCAAGCTTGAGAGATAAAATAATTGAGAGTTTCTCTATAAATTAACCATTAATCTCAAAGGCACACTGATGCAAGACTAGCATATAGGCTGCTGTGTCACATTAACAAGGTTTTCTTGGAGAATTAACCCACTCCTTAATAAAAGGTTATAAAGCTTATAAAAAGGCTTATAGAATTTTTATCTTGTGGTCAAAATGATTAAAATTTTATAGATTGTTTATAAATTTTGAAAAACAAATTTAATTGGCCTCATGTTTTTATTAGGGCTTATTGTTTAGAAAGTTAAGTCTTCTCTCTCAAAGAATCAAGGTTTTTGCCTTTTTTTTGTTTTGTTTTTAAATGTTTGAGTTATCAAGTTGGGTAAACGAATGACTTATTTTACAATGACCTGATCTGTGATCCTATTTTGTGATATCAAGCATTTTATTTATTTATTTATTTATTTATTTTTGAAATGGAGTCTTATTCTGTTGCCCAGGCTGGAGTGCAGTGGTATGAACCTGGCTTACTGCAACCTTCATCTCCTGGGTTCAAGTGATTCTCCTATCTCAGCCTCCCAAGTAGCTGGGATTACAGGTGCCTTCCACCATGCCTGGCTAATTTTTGTATTTTTCATAGAGACAGCATTGACCATGTTGGCCAGGCTGGTCTTGAACTCCTGACCTCGGGGATCCACTCGCCTTGGCCCCCCAAAGTTTTGGGATTACAGGCATGAACCACTGCGCCCACCCAAATCAAGCCTTTTAAACTTTTTTTTTTTTTTTTTTTTTTTTTTTGAGACGGAGTCTCGCGCTGTGTCACCCAGGCTGGAGTGCAGTGGCACGATCTCGGCTCACTGCAAGCTCCGCCTCCCAGGTTCAGGCCATTCTCCTGCCTCAGCCTCCGAGTAGCTGGGACTACAGGCGCCCGCCACCACGCCCGGCTAGTTTTTTGTATTTTTAGTAGAGACGGGGTTTCACCATGTTAGCCAGGATGGTCTCGATCTCCTGACCTCGTGATCCGCCCGCCTCGGCCTCCCAAAGTGCTGGGATTACAGGCTTGAGCCACCGCGCCCGGCCAAGCCTTTTAAACTTTTAAGTTTTATTTTTAAAATTTGAATCTTTTGAGATGGAGTTTCTCTCTGTCACCTCAGGCTGGAGTGTAGTGGTGCCATCTCAGCTCACTGCAACCTCTGCCTCCCAAGTTCAAGCAATTCTCATGCCTCAGCCTCATGAATAGCTGGGATTATGGGCATGTGCCACCACACCAGCTAATTTTTCTATTTTTAGGAGTAACAGGGTTTCACCATGTTGGCCAGGCTGGTCTTGAACTCCTGACCTCAGGTGATCCACTTGCCTTAGCCTCCCAAAGTGCTGAGATTACAGGTATGAAAGGTGTTTAAAGGCCACTGTGCCTGGCCTTTAAACTTTTTATATTTGACAAACTTCCCAAAGTCAAATTCTAACTTGGTTCCTCAATGATTTTTTGATATTAGTCCCCTGAAGTCCAAAAAAGACATAGTCAGCTTATTTGGTATAAAAATCATACAGGAAGCATTGTCGAATATGAAATAGTGTTTGGTTTTCTTTGGGCTGTATTTGTATAAATATGTTATTGGCATGTGTTCCAACTATAATTCTGAATGACTTAGTATATGTTATTAATCATTATAATTATTATGTAAAATTGTTGTATGCTATGGAAGTAACCAAGTTTCTTTGTCAATTGTGTCTTTAAGTATGACTTTTCTAAAACTTTTGTCATCCACAGTTGTTTTACTTTTATTCTTTTCAACAGGATGATTTTATAATCAGTATAGGACTCTGACAGTTGCTCTTGAATACAGGTTTTGGAGATTGTGACACTGAAATAGAGAAAAAAAATCCAATACTCCCATAGAGAGCTGAAAAATTCATGAATATCAAGCAGAACAGGAGTTAACTGCATGGACTGAACTAATAGAAGACTGAAATAATCCTTTTATGACTTTTGGCTTAAAACATTGCTAATCCTTTCTTTGTTTTTCAGAGCCAAGAAAACATTTATTTTGAGCTTTTAAAAAATTTATTTTTATTATTATTTACAAATAAATAATATTCTTTCTTTTTTTTCTTTTATTTTTTCTCTGCAGGGCAAGTTCTGTATTTACAGCTTTTAACAATTGAGGAAATTATACTCCTATAAACAAAATTTGGAGCATATTTCTCTCTACTTGGTTTCTCTAAAATTTGGAAACTAGTTGTGAGTATTCTTAACTTATAGCAATATAGTTATCTGCACACATAGAATAAGAATCTGTTTTCTTTTATAAGAGGACATAATTGGAGACAGTGGTCATTTTACCAAGGTTTTGACTGGAACAACATGCTATCAGATGCAGACTCCTTTAAGGAATCAAAGTTAACTTACAGAGTCTCTTGGGAAAGCTGGCCTCCAATCTTGTCTACACAGTCACTGTACAGGTTCCTGACCTGTGGTTAGTAAAGAATGTCACTTTCTGACAGGCCCAGGAGCTCCAAGTCTTCCTGAGGTGAGGAATTCACCCAATTAATACAGGTATTTGCAGGCACAGGCTGGGCTTAAGATGTTAAAGTGGAATGTGAGATTACTTATGGAATAAAGTTCCAGCAAAGTGAATTAAAAAAAAAAACAAAAAAACAAGGAGCCTACGTGGCAAATGATTATTGTTGATGATTTTATGCAACTACTCCAGCCAAATATAATACAACAGAAACTTATTTTGCAAATGAATTTTGTCCTATAATTTGTCCTCAGTGAAAGGGGACTGGAGAGAGAAAAAAATATGTTTCAAAATCACCTATGGTACACCTGTTGTTAGATTTTAGTCTTGCTTAATGATTTTTAATTTTTATTATTTTCTTTTTTTTTTTTTTTTTTTTTTTTTTTTGAGAGGGAGTCTCGCACTGTCGTTCAGGCTGGAGTGCAGTGGCCGGATCTCAGCTCACTGAAAGCTCCGCCTCCCAGGTTTACGCCATTCTCCTGCCTCAGCCTCCCTATAGCTGGGACTACAGGCGCCTGCCACCTCGCCTGGCTATTTTTTTTGTATTTTTTAGTAGAGACGGGGTTTCACTGTGTTAGCCAGGATGGTCTCGATCTCCTGACCTCGTGATCCGCCCGTCTCGGCCTCCCAAAGTGCTGGGATTACAGGCTTGAGCCACCGCACCCGGCCAATTTTTATTATTTTCTATAGTTTGGACTAAATTCTAAAAATTTTCCTAGCTACAAGTCTCCAACATAATTTTTTTTTCTTTTTTCTTTTCCTTTTTCCCCTACATTTTTTCCTGATTAGAAATCACTTAAACATTAAACTGTGGTTTCTTAAAACCCTGTGAACTAAAGCTAGACAATCTGTTTACATACCTAAGCTACTTTCATACCTGCCTACTGATGTATGAACTTCAGAGCAATATGACCTTTATTGATTTTCCAGGATTGTTGTTGTTGTTGTTGTTGTTGTTTTTCTCCCTTCCTCCCCCATTTTCTCTTAGGAATGAGACTTCACAACCTGCTAAAATGAGCTTTCCTAATAATGTGGAACCTACCTATTTCCTAATAATGTGGAAGAATGTCCTAGTCATGAGAAATCAGACAAAACCTGAGACCAGAGACTAATTTTCTTCTAAAATGCTTTTAAAAAGAAAAGTGGGGGAGAATGTGAAAAGAGAATAAACTTGGGTCCCTCAAATCATTAAGCCAAAACGAAAAGTCAAGCTGGGAACTGCATCGGACAAACCTGCCTCCCATTCTATTCCTAAATAAGATAGCTACAAAGATTTTAAAAAGCTACATACCTCCCTCACAATTTTCCCACAAGGAAATTCCTTGTGGACATAGAACAGACAGAACTCAAAGTCATCCCCCTGCTCATGGGAGACAAATGCATATCTGATGGCTTCCTTTGCCCTATTGTTTCACTAAGCCAGACTAAGGCATAAGTGACTACTCCTGTAAGTTGCATATGCAGTGGAGGGCTAATCAGAAACTCAAAAGAATGTAACCATTTGTCCTTTATCTATGACCTGGAAAACCCCTCCCCACTTCGGGTTGTCTCACCTTTCTGGACAGAATTGATGTACATCTTACATATATACTGATTGATGTCTCATGTCTCCCTAAAATGTATAAAACCTAGCTGTGCCCCAACCACCGTGGGCACATGTCATCAGAACCACCTATGGCTGTGTCACTGGTTTGTCGTTGACCTTGGTAGAATAAATTTTCTAAATTGATTGAAACTTATCTCAGATAACTCTTGATTTGCAGTAAGTAGCATTTCTATACATCTCTGGAATGCATGCATATTGAAACTTATTATGCAACCCTTGCTGACATCAAGGCACCAAAATATCTACATATGTAATAATTTAGCATGACCTATGTGGCTAATGTGGTCCAAATTATCCTTAAGCTCCTGCGTTAAGGTCCATAAATGCCCCTGCGGAAAAATCCACCTTGGCACTCTCCATTCTATCTTGCTGAGGTGCTCCCCTGCGTTCTTCTACAGAGTTCTTTCTTTCTAATAAAACTTTCCTTTTTTCAAACCAACACTATCATCCATAAATAATTATTTTTCTTCCTCCTCCTCCTCCTCCTCCTCCTTCCCCTTCTCCTCCTCTTTTCCTCCTCCTCCTCCTCCTCCTCCTTCTTCTTCTTCCTTCTCCTTCTTCCTCTTTTTTCTTCTTCTTCTTCCTTCTTTTTTGTTTTTTTGAGACGGAATCTCACTTTGTTGCCCAGGCTGGAGTGCAGTGGCATGATCTTTGCTCACTGCAACCTCCGCCTCCTGGGCCCAAGTGATTCTCCTGCCTCAGCCTCCAGAGTAGCTGGGATTACAGACGTCCACCACCACGTCCAGCTAATTTTTGTATTTTTAGTAGAGATAAGGTTTCACCATGTTGGCCAGGCTGGTTTTGAACTCCTGACCTTAAATGATCCACCTGCCTTGGCCTCCCAAAGTGCTGGGATTACAGGTGTGAGCTATTGTGCCCACCAGTAAATTCCCCTTACTAACCCACGAGTGGACCACTTTCTAATGCTGAGGCTCTGACACCTCGCTGGGCAGCCACTTTTGATTATTGGGGTTGTCAGGCCTCAGGGACACAAGAACTTGCTCCCTAGGGAAGCTGGAGGCCTGGTAGGGATTGCTTATTCTCCATCAGGCCCCCAGTAGGGAAGCCTCTCCTGTCCCTAATCCCTGTCTCCCAGGGATGCTCCCCTGCAAGCCCCAGCAGGAAGTTCCCCCTTAGGTGTGACCCACAGCCCTGCTGCTGTGGTCTCACTGCAGGTCATATTCTCACAGGGGCCTCTTATATTATTTTAATTTTAATTTTAATTAAATTAAATTAATTTTGTTTGAGATGGAGTCTTGCTCTTATCGCCTAAGTCTTGCTCTTATCGGAGTGCAGTGGTGTGATCTTGGCTCACTGCAACCTCTGCCTCCCGGGTTCAAGTGATACTCCTGCCTCAGCCACCGGAGTAGCTGGGATTACAGCATCTGCCATCATGCCTGGCTAATTTTTGTATTTTTAGTAGAGACAGGGTTTCACCATGTTGACCAGGCTGGTCTTGAACTCCTGGCCTTAAGTGTTCTGCCTGCCTCAGCCTCCCAAAGTGCTAGGATTACAGGTGTGAGCCACCATGCCTGGTCTTATATTGTTTTAATTTTAAATTTAAGAATACATTCTTAACATCAACCTTCAAAGACTCCCTGTTGCTTACCAAGTTAAGAAAACTAGTTAAACCTCACATATAATTCCTTTCTCAACTGAGACCAATAAACCATGACAGCTTTATTGAAGGGGGCCAGCCCCTCCACACCTGTGGGTATTTCTCATCAGGTGGGACGAGAGACTGAGAAAAGAAATAAGACAGAGACAAAGTATAGAGAAAGAACAGTGGGCCCAGGGGACCGGTGCTCAGCATATGGAGGACCTGCACCAGTGCCAGCCTCTGAGTTCCCTCAGTATTTATTGATCATTATTTTTACTTCTTAGCGAGGGTAGTGTAGCAGGGCAACAGGTGGGGAGAAGGTCAGCAGGGAAACACGTGAGCAAAGGAATCTGCACCATGAATAATTTCAAGGAAAGGTGCTATGCCCAGATGTGCATGTAAGCTAGATTTATGTTTCTCTTCACCCAAATATCTCAGTGTAGCAAAGAGCAACAGAGCAGTATTGCTGCCAGCATATCTCACCTCCAGCCACAGGGTGGTTTTCTCCTGCCTCAGAATAGAACGAAAGGGAATGGTCGGCTTTCCACGGAGACATTCTATTCCCAGGGACAAGCAGGAGACAGAAGCCTTCCTCTTATCTCAACTGCAAAGAGGTCTCCCTCTTTCCCTACTCCTCCTCAGCACAGACCCTTTACGGGTGTTAGGCTGGGGGACGGTAAGGTCTTTCCTTTCCCATGAAGCCATATCTCAGGCTCTCTCAGTGGGGAGAAACCTTGGACAATACCCAGGCTTTTTTGGGCAGAGGTCCCTGCGGCTTTCCACAGAGCATTGTGTCCCTGGTTAATCGAGAATGGAGAATGGCGATGACTTTTACCAGGCATACTGCCTGCAAACGTATTGTTAACAAGGCACATCCTGCACAGCCCTAAATCCATTAAACTTTGATTCAATACAGCACATGTTTCTGTGAGCACAGGGTTGGGGCTAAAGTTACAGGTTAACAGCATCTCAAAGCAGAAACAATTTTAGTACAGATCAAAATGGAGTTTCTTATGTTTTCCTTTTCTATATAGACACAGTAACAATCTGATCTCTCTTTCTTTTCCCCACACTTTATCAGGTGTTCTTTCTTTCTTTCTTTTCTTTTCTTTTTTGAGATGGGGTCTCACTCTGTTGCCCAGGCTCGAGTGCAGTGGCGTAATCTCAGCTCACTGCAACCTCTGCCTCCCAGGTTCAAGTGATTCTCATGCCTCAGCCTCCTGAGCAGCTGGGATTACAGGCGTGCACCATGACGCCCAGCTAATTTTTGTATTTTCAGTAGAGACGGGTTTCACCATCTTGGCCAGACTGGTCTCGAACTCCTGACCTCAAGTGATCCACCCACCTCAGCCTCCCAAATTACTGGGATTATATGCGTGAGCCACCATGCCCGGCCCATGTGTTCTTTCTTGTACTTTAGGCTTTGCTACTTACAACCAGAACTGTTTACCATTCTGTCAGAGGCCTTCCAACCAGGGCAACTCCATCTTGAAGAGGGGCTGGGTAAAGTAAGTCTGAGAGCCACTGGACTGCTTTCCCGGGAGGTCAGACATTCTTAGTGATAGCAGTTTGGCAGGACTGGTATCACAAGTACGGGTCACAAAGACCCTGCTGATAAAACAGGATGCAGTACAGAAGCCGGCCAAAATCCACCAAAACCATGATGGGGATGAAAGTGACCTCGAGTCGTTCTCTCTGCTCATTACATAGGAATTATAATACATTAGCATGCTAAAAGACACTCCCACCAGCACCCTGAGAGTTCACAAATCCCATGGCAACATCAGGAAGTTACCCTATATGGTCTAAAGAGGGGAGGAGCCCTCAGTTCTGGGAATTGCCCACCCCTTTCCTGGTAAAACAATGAATAATCCACCCCCTTGTTTAGCACATGATCAAGAAGTAACTGTAAGTATGTTCAGTTTGAGCAGCCCATGCCGCTGCCCTGCCTATGGAGTAGTCATCCTTTTATTCCTTTACTTTCTTAAATAAACTTGCTTTCACTTTACTCTATGGATTCACCCCAAATTCCTTCTTGCATGAGGTCCAGAAACCCCGTCTTGGGGTCTGGTTTTGTACCCCTTTCTGGTAATAATTCTGTAAGTATTTATAGTACGTCTGAGCCACCAAAATTTCCTTACTGATCCTTCCATCAGAATATCCTTTCTGCCTGTCTCTTTCTGGCAGGATCTGATCCATATTTCAAAGCCAGTCTCAAATGCCACCTTTTCCAAAGAAACCTGTCCTGATATCTTTATCTGATGTAAACAGTATATATTGGGAGCCTAATAAATGCTTGTTGCATACATAAATGAATGAACCCCAAACCAATGTATTTCTCCCTTCCTTGTAATCTCCAGAAGTTTTTATAATCTTTGTGGTTGTTTATTTATTTGCTTTATATTTTTATTTTGAGATGGAGTTCGCTCTTGTCGCCCAGGCTGGAGTGCAATGGCGCGATCTCAGCTCGCCGCAACCTCTGCCTCCAGGGTTCAAGTGATTCTTCTGTCTCAGCTTCCTGAGTAGGTGGGATTACAAGTATGCACTACCATGCCCAGCTAATTTTTGTAGTTTTAGTAGAAAGGGGGTTTCACCATGTTGGTAAGGCTGGTCTCGAACTTCTAACCTCAGGTGATCCACCCGCCTTGGCCTCCCAAAGTGCTGGGATTACAAGTGTGAGCTACGGTGCCCGGTCTCTGGCTACTTATTTAATATACATTATTTTTGGAGTGATTTTAAGTTTATTATTTATTTATTTATTTTTGAGACAGGGTCTCATTGTCATCCAGGCTGGAGTGCAGTGGCACGATGTTAGCTCACTGCAACCTCTGCTTCCCAGACTCAAGTGATCCTCCCACCTCAGCCTCCTGAGTAGTTGGGACCACAGACATGCACCACCACGCCCGGCTACTATGTTTGTATTTTTAGTGCAGACAGAGTTTTGCCATGTTGCTCAGGCTGATCTTGAACTCCTGAGCTCAATCAATCTGCCAGCCTTGGCCTCCCAAAGTGCTGGGATTACACGCGTGAGCCACTGCGCCCGGCCTTAGGTTTACAGAACAGCATTCCATCCATGTTACTTACACAGGGGAGCCACCACACACATCACCTTGCAGCTTCCTTTCTCCTCTTATCTGTCTTACAGATCATTCTGTGTTCTGTACATTGAGACCTTCATTCATTGGCTTCACTCATTCATTTGAATTCATTCCTTTGTTCAACAGATATTTATTGTCAGCTCTATGTCAGGCACTATGAGAAGTGCTTGGGATATAAAACTGAACAAAATAGACAAAGTCCTTTCCATTGGAGAGATGATATTCTAGTGTAAGGAGATAGACAATAAATACAACAAATAAATACATTATTTAGTATGTTATAAGATACTTTCTGTAGGAAAATAGTGAGAGGGACCTGGAGTGCAGAGAGGACTGAGTGGGGACAGGTGCAGGGTGCGGGCAGCCAGTAGAGCCCCTCTGAGGAGGAGTGGATCACAGGAGGGGGACTGGCATGACCTAGAGGTGGGAAGCTGTCTCTGGTGCTGGCTCTGAGAGCAGGATAGCTGGAGTAGAGTGATGGAAAGGCGAGGTCAGAGGTGAACCTGCAGGGCAGGTGGGGCTCCTTCTGCTAGTGCATGGCGTTCCATTATCCAGATGCACCAAGACAAATGTCACCCACTGCCATTACTAGATGCTTACCATGTGCCATCAAGAACAATACTGCAGGCCGGGTGGGGTGGCTCATGCCCATAATCCCAGCATTTTGGGAGGCCAAGGTGGGTGGATCACCAGGAGTTCGAGACCAGCCTGGCCAACATGGTGAAACCTGGTCTCTACTAAAAATACAAAATTAGCCTAGAGTGCAGGTGCACTCCTGGAAACCCAGCTGCTTGGGAGGCTGAGGCAGGAGAATCTATTGAACCCAGGAGGCAGTGGTTGCAGCGAGCCTAGATTTCGCCACTGCACTCCAGTTGGGCAAGGGCAAAAATCTGTCTCCAAAAAACAAACAAAAACAATACTGTAATAAACATTCTGCCAATCTGTCATTTTGCCCATGGGCAGAATATCTGCAGAATTAATTCCCGGCAGTGAACTTGAGAGAGATCACTTGATTGCCTTCCACAGGAGCTGCACCTGGGCCATGGGTTTCAGCACAAAGTGCTGTTCCCTCAAACTTGTAGACTCTTCTGGCAGGTCACGGTGGAGCTCACTTTCTAGCGGGAGTGTCCAGGGCAGAGATATTCCATTCCGTGTCTTTTCTCCCAGGGCTCGCACAGAGGGTTCACGCGGGAGTCAGTAGGTGGGCAGTGCCTGGTGGAGGCATTGATGGGATAGAGGGATTGAAGGATGATTGGATTAGGGGCTGACGATGCCGTTGCAGTTACTCAAAGGAGCCACCAGGAGGCGCAGGGAGCCCACATTCTGGAGAAAACTTTTTAAAAAAGCGTCTGGTGACTTAGGACCTTTTCACCGAGGGCTTCTGTGGGGCCTTAATGCTAGGGTGAGAAAAAGGTGGGAGATGGAAGAAAGGGGAGTGGGTAAAAGGACATGTGGGAGAAGAAGGCAGAGAGAGGGGCTTCTGAGGGGGTCTCCATGCCAGGTAAGGACCATTTAGCTCCCCATAAGAGCCTGCAGCATTGATGCAGACCCCAGCAAAGCCAAAACCCCCTTATGCCCACGGTTGAGCCCAAGAGCCCAGAACAGAGGGGAAAAAGAAATTTCAGGATAGGCCTGGTGCAGTGGCTCACGCCTGTAATCCCAGTACTCGGGGAGGCTGAGTAATCCCAAGTACTTTGGGAGGCCGACAGGTGAAACGTTATCTAAAAAAAAAATTAAAAAAGAAATTTCCAGGATAAATATGTACAGTATAATCTCATTTGTGTGAAAAAAAAAATCTCCACAAATAAATTTTTTTTTTTTTTGTGATGGAGTCTCAGTCTGTCGCCCAGGCTGGAGTGCAGTGGCGCGTTCTCGGCTCACAACAACCTCCGGCTCCCGGGTTCAAGTGATTCTCCTGCCTCAGCCTCCTGAGAATCTGGGATTACAGGCGTGCGACACCACACCCAGTTAATTTTTGTATTTTTAGTAGAGACAGGGTTTTACCATGTTGGTCAGGCTGGTCTCGAACTCCTGACCTCGTGATCTGCCCGCCTCGGCCTCCCAATAAATTCTACATATTAGTTTGGGGTGCGTGTATTTACCACATAAACATCTATAGGGAGAATCTGGAAAGGTAAATGTCAAATTGACAACAGTGGTTACTTTTGTTATTGTGTGTGTAGAAGGGGGCAGGGGACAAAAAGGAAAATAAGGAGTGATCAAAGGGGACTTTAATTTTCTTTTAATTTTTCCAAGACAGAGTCTCAGCTCACTGCAATCTCTGTCTCCCGGGTTCAAGCAATTCTTCTGCCTCAGCCTCCCAGGTAGCTGGGATTACAGGTGCCCACCACCACGCTTAGCTGATTTTTGTGTTTTATTTTAGTAGCGACGAGGTTTCACCATGTTGGCCAGGCTGGTCTCGAACTCCTGACCTCAGGTGATCCGCCTGCTGCGGCCTCCCAAAGTGCTGGGATTACAGGCGTGAATCACTGCACCCGGCCCCCAAAGGGGACTTTAGACTAAACTGAAACATTTTAATTTTCCAGGAGTCTGTAACCCTGCTATTGTATAGTCACAAATTAAAAATTACTTTAAAAAAAAAAAAAAAAGGCTGGGAGTGGTGGCTCACACCTGTAATCCCAGCACTTTGGGAGGCCGAGGCCACGGATCACGAGGTCAGGGGTTTGATACCAGCCTGGCCAACATGGTGAAACCCTCCCTCTACTAAAATTATAAAAATTAGCTGAGTGTGGTGGCACCTGCCTGTAATTCCAACTACTCAGGAGGCTGAGGCAGGAGAATCACTTGAACCTGGGAGGCGGAGGTTGCAGTGAGCCTAGACTGTGCCATTGCACTCCAGCCTGGGCGACAGAGTAAGACTCCGGCTCAAAGGAACAACAACAAAAATATCAAATGCTATCTTGTGTTGCATCAATAGAAGTCTTACATGCAGCTCAAGGGAGGCGACAGCCCCCTCTGCTCTGCTCAGACCACACCTGCGACCTCCTTTCCTCTTCTTGGCCCTGTCCTGTGAGAATAATGACAGCCTAAGGCATGCTGGGGGTTGGAGGTGGGGGGAAGCTGGGGCCTTCTGCACGTGATACAGTTCTGGTAGCAGGCCCTTTACCCAAGCGGGAGGAACTGGGCAGGTGAGCAGCTTCTAGGTGTGTGGATGGTAAATGGATGCCAGGCTTTAGGACAGGAATCCAGGGGTGCAGGGGATGGAAAGTCCAGCCCAGGATGGGGCAGAGTTTTCCCACCCAGCTAGGGAGGGCAGGTAGGGGCTACTCTGGGGTGTCAGGAGTGCCGAAGCCTGAGATAGATGCAAGCCAGGCAGCATGCCAGCATCCTTCCAGAGGGTGTCGTGCAGCCGTGGAAAACAATAGCTGGGAGGCCGGGAGGGGCAGTGGTGGAGGAGACCAGAGCTCAACAGGTGGGTCACAATAGCCTCATCTGTAGAATGAGTGAGGGGTGGGGCGTAGTTTCTGATTTTTTTTTTTTTTTTTGAGACAGAGTTTCGCTCTTGTTGCCCAGGCTGGAGTGCAATGGCACGATCTTGGCTCACCGCAACCTCCGCCTCCTGGGTTCAAGTGATTCTCCTGCTTCAGCCTCCCAAGTAGCTGAGATTACAGGCAAGCGCCACCACGCCCAGCTAATTTTGTATTTTTAGTAAAGACGGGGTTTCTCCATGTTGGTCAGTCTGTTCTCGAACCCCTGATCCGCCCGCCTCGGTCTCCCAAAGTGTTGGGATTACAGGCGTCAGCCACCGCGCCCGGCCGCTTTCTGATTTTATATAGCTGGCGGGATCATGGTTTTGGTCCTTTAAGGCCCGCAACCTGAGGGATTGCAGTTTTAAAAATTCGCCAGCAGAGGTCGCCATCTGACGGATTTGACCAAAAAAATCCATTCCGGTGGGAAAGGGGAACCTGAGGCTGGGATATTCTCTCTCTCTCTCTCTCTCTCTCTCTCTCTCTCTCTCTCTCTCTCTCTCTCTCTCTCTCTCTCTCTCTCTCCCTCCCTCTCTCTCTCCCTCCCTCTCTCTCTCCCTCCCTCTCTCTCTCCCTTCTCCCCCTCTCTCTTTCCCTTCTCCCCCTCTCTCTCTCCCTTCTCCCCCTCTCCCCCTCTCCCCTCCTCTCCCCCTCTCCCCTCCTCTCCCTCCTTCTCTCTCTGTCTCCTTCTTTCTTTGAGACAGAGTTTCACTCTGTCACCCGGGCTGGAGTGCAGTGGTGTGATCTCCACTCACTGCAACCTCTGCCTCCTGGGTTCAAGTGATTCTCGTGCCTCAGTCTCCCGAGTAGGTGGGATTACAGGCGCCTGCTAACAAGCCTGGCTAGTTTATGTTTTTTTAGCAGAGACGGGGTTTTGCCATGTTGGCTGGGCTGGTCTCTAACTCCTGACCTCAAGTGATCTGCCTGCCTCGGCCTCCCAAACTAAGACACATTTGTTGACTGAGTGAATAAAAGGGGAGACACTGAAGAGGGGGACCTGACTGGATTTGGGGGTGAAGGTGGAGTTCAGAGTGACTTTGAGGCTTCTGCTTGAGCAATGGGTGGAGGGTGCCTCTCCTGAGCTGGGGAGGCTGGGGCAGCACTGACGGCGGGGACACAGCTACAGAGGGGAGAACCCTCTCCTGCTGGGGCTGCGGGTTACAGCCTGCACTGCGATTCCCTCATCTCAGGGACCTCAGACTTCTGGGGCCCTGTCCCCTACCTCTGTGTATGACCCTGGCTGGCTGAGGGCTGAAGGCTGGCTGTTGGCTCTTTCTGTGCCCTTGGCCTTCTCCTTCCTCTTCCCTCTGCAGGACTGTGTGTCCTGGGTCCTTAGGAAGAGTCCAGGCCCCAGGACAGGGAACTTGGGTCAGGCCTGGGCCTCAGTTTCCCTGCCTGTCCCATGAAGTGGACAGTGAGAGGACAGATGCCTGGGCTCAGATCCAAGGGGGTGGAACCAGCTGATGAGAGGTGGCTGGGCCCTCTGCCCCCTCCCCAGCCTAGACACTGGCAGAGTGGCTAGGCCTCCCAGGACTTGGGGACAGCTAAGCTGTTGGACTCCTCCCTGGCCCCAAACCCAAGAGCAGATGTACTGGAGAAGAGCTGTTCAGAGCACCAGGTGCCAGGGCTGGGGTGGAGAATCAAGGCGGCCCAGGGGAAGGGGCTGCAGATGGGGGAAGAGATAGATGCACAGGGCCTGTGTGCCTCCCAGATACAGTGCCGGCTTTCCCAGCCTGGAAGGTACTTTCTGCCTTTCCCAGTCTTCTTCCAGTTTCATTTCATGTTCACACTTTTGGCCATACCCAGAGTCAGCCATGAGGATTGTTCTCAGACTGTTTTATTTTCCTTCCCTCCCTCCCTCCCTCCCTCCCTTCCTTCCTTCCTTCCTTCCTTCCTTCCTCTCTCTCTCTTTCTCTCTCTCTTTTCTTTCTCTCTGCCTGCCTGCCTTTCTTTCTTTCTTTCTTTCTTTCTCTCTCTCTCTTTCTTTCTTTCCTTCTCTCTCTCTCTTTCTTTCTTTCTTTCTTTCTCTCTCTCTCTCTCTCTCTCTCTTTCTTTCTTTCTTTCTTTCTTTCTTTCTTTCTTTTTTTCTTGAGACAGAGTCTCACTATGTCACCCAGGCTGTAGTGCAGTGGCACGATCACTGCTCACTGCAGCCTTGACCTCCTGGCCTCAAGCGATCCTCCCGCCTCAGCCTCCTGAGTAGCTGGGACCACAGGTATGCACCACCATGCCCAGCTGATGTTTTAATTTTTTGTAGAGATGGGGGTCTCACTATGTTGCTCTGGTTAGTCTCAAACTGCTGGGCTCAAGTGATCCTCCTGCCTTAGCCTTCCAGAGTGTTGGGATTACAAGCGTGAGGCAGCACGCCTGGCCAATGTTTTCTTTAAGTCAACTCACTTAGATTGAATTAGAATTATTTTAGACACACAGAAGAGTAGAGAATAACATTTTGAATTATATACCCAACACGCAGATATGACATTAGCATTTTGCCATATTTGCTTCATCTCTTTCTTTCTGAAATAATTTAAAGTAAATTACAGATCATGAATTTTCATCCCCAAATACTTTAGTCTGCATCAGTCAAAGATATCTAATACTTAATCCACAATGGATTTCCCCATTGGCAATTCCCCTAAATTGTGTTTTACAGTTGACAACAGATTTATTGTGAAAGGAAACTTGATATACTAAATGACAAGCAAGTTATCTTCTGTTATAAATAGAAAGTATCCCTGGAAATGGACACGGTGCCAGGCCCAGAGCTGTGGGTGGAGACCTGTTCTCTATTTGACACAAATAGGAGATCAGTGGCTACTAAATCTGAAGACAGGGCAGTAGCAAAGAACATTTTCTCACTGATGTGATGAGACTTGAAAGGGACTTAGAAAGGGGGTCACATTCTCCAGATTGGGGTAAGAGTTATTTAAGCCAGGGTTCATCTGCAGGGTGGGGAGCCAGAGGTGGCCCCTTCCCTAGGTGAGGGAGGTGGCTGAGGCTCCAGAAGTTTCCAGAGAAAGATCTGGTGTTCTTACAAGGCCAGAGGCAGGGGAAGAGCACTAGACAGTGGACTGGAGGGTGTGGGCCTGTGCCTGCTCTGATTTTGGGCACTGTATTTTTGCCTGTAAAAAGGGGATATGTGAGGGTCTCCTACTCTGTCCCCACTCCCACACCAAACAGGGCCCTGAGGACTCTTGTGACCTCCATGATCCAGCTTCCCTCCTACCCCAGCCCCAAGCCTCTTTTTGTTCCCCTCCCTCCCTCCTGCTTGATCTTTGAGCCTCAGCCAGGATGTTGCCTCCTCCTGGAAGCCTGCCTTGGCCCCTGGAATAGATTAAGGACCTCTCTCCTGGGCCCCACAGCTGCCTAGGATCACTCAGCACTGTAGTGCCCTGTTGGCCTTTGCCTCCCTCCAGGTGTGGACGTACAAAGCAGACAGCCAGTCTGTCTTGCTCACCACTGTACTCCCAGCCCCTACTGCAGCACCTGGCACATAGTAGGAAGGCAGCACACTTGTTGAATGAACAAGGGATTGTTACTACTACACTTCCCACTCATAAATGTCTGCCTCTTCAGGGGGCTTAGAATGCACATTTGGTCCTTCATCAACTCACTTACTCACTCACTTTTTTTTTTTTTTTTTTGAGATGGAGTTTCACTCTTGTCGCCCAGGCTGGAGTGCAATGGTGCGATATTGACTCACTACAACCTCTGCCTCTCATGTTCAAGCGATTCTCCTGCCTCAGCCTCCCAAGTACCTGGGACTACAGGCGCCAGCCACCACGCCCAACTAATTTTTCTATTTTTAGTAGAGATGGGGTTTCACCATGTTGGCCAGGCTGGTCTCAAACTCCTGACCTCAGGTGATCCACCTGCCTTGGCCTCCTGAAGTGCTGAGATTACAGGCGTGAGCCACCGTGCCTGGCTCATTTACTCACAGATATTTACTGAGCACCTACTATGTCCCAGGCAGTATTCTAGGCACTGGAAATGGGGCAAGGCCACTGCCTCTGTGGAACTTACACTGGGGTGTGGGAGTCGAAGAAAAACAAGCAAACCTACATATGAAGTAATTTCAGATGTCACTCGTGGTGGGAGGGACCGACAGGAGCTGTGGAAGAGAGCATTACGAGGGCCTTGCTGAGGGGTGACTTTATTTCAGCGGAGAGTTGGATGAGAAAGCAGCTGCAGGGGAAGAAGAACCAGGGGAAAGGCATCCCTGAGCGAGGAACGGTCTGTGCTAAGGCCCCGAAGTGAGCACCAGCTGAGTGCTGAGGGACAGAACCAGGCACAGGGTCTGCTAGAGGAAATCTGAGGTCCCAGAGGAGGCAAGATAGGGGAAGGACAGGAGGGCAGGCCTGAGCCACAGAAGGCCAGTTGAAGGTTCCGAGTGGGAAGAGGATGGGATAGCAGTTATATTCTGAAAGGTCCGCTTGTGCTGGGTGCAGGATGGGTGGGGACAGGTAGGAGCAGCCCAGGCTCTGATGCAGCCTCCAGGCACAGATGGACCAGGGGAGCCCATTTCCTGTCTGGCCCTTGTGGAGGGTCTGAGGGTGTGGAGCAGATAGGCCCCGGCTTTGGAAATCCTGGGTGTCTGGACCCACCTGCCTATGGGCCCTAGTAGAGAGGAAGGGAGGCGGGGCTCCCAGTGCCTGTCCACTCATTTGCATCTGATTTGCATGTGAAGCAGAGAGGTCAAGTTGAAAGCTGGAAAGGCCTGCGCCAGCCCTGGGTAGAGGGTCTTGGGTGTTAGTTCCCACAAAGACTCTGTCCCCAGGCCATGACCTTCCTGTTCAGGAGGGGCTCTGCCTTCCCTTGCCTCCAACGCCCCTCCGGCCTGGCCCTGCCATCTGGGGCTGGGGAGGGGCCCCGGGGACAAGGTCGTTTCTTTTTAGGAGAGGTCTACACGCTGTGAGGACAAAGGCCAAACCCCCACCCTCGGGAACCCCCTTCCCCAGCAAAATCCCATCTGTCAGGCTCAGCCTCTGACCTTCGACCTCTCTGTCATCGCAGGCTGCAGCGTTGGGGAGGGGAGGGGAGGGGAGGGGAGGGGAGGGGAGGGTCCCCACCCGGGTCCCCACCCCCAACCCTAGGGGAGACCCCAGCCTCTCCCTGCAGCCTTCTCCATCTGTCCTCTTCTGCTTCTGCCACCTGCTCCGTGTGATCCAGACCAGGTCACCTCCACTTTCTGGGGCCTTGGTTCCCCAAACACCAGTGACTTGTGTCCGTCCCACTTTTGTAATTGTAGCCATCTCCACTTACTATTTTTTAAATGAACTTACTCTCCTTTACTTAAGTAGATTTAATTTAAAAAGAAATTTTATTCCAGTTCTGTAAACGGAAAATCAGTTTCATCTGCCACAAGTAGAAATATAATAGGAAAAAATAATGAAATGGAAATAAAACAATGTTATTCTAGTCTAGCCTCTAGTGAAAAAAGTCAGACACAAAAGGTTACATTTATATGATTGTCTAGAAAAGGCAAAACTAGAGAGAAAGAAAACAGACCAGTGGTTGCCAGGGCTGGGGAGAGGGAGCTGACAATATCAAGGGGTGCAGAAACTTTTTAGGGTGATCCAAACTGTTTTTTGATGATGGTGGTGGTTACAGATTGTATATATTTGCCAAAAATCACCAAAGCTTACATTTAAAGTTGGTGAGTTTTATTTTATGTATAAACCACCTCAAAAAGACAAATTTTAGAGAAGAAAACAAAGAAAAATGTCGTTTTATCCCCAAGTCTGAGACTTCCTCTCTGTTAAACAAATTAGCAAATAGAAGGCCAGGCGTGGTGGCTCTTACCTGTAATCCTAGCACTTTGGGAGGCTGAGGCAGGAGGATCACCTGAGGTCAGGAGTTCAAGACCAGCCATGGCCAACATGCTGAAACCCTGTCTCTACACAAAATACAAAAATTAGCTGGGCATGGTGGCGTGGGCCTGTAATTCCACCTACTCAGGAGGCTGAGGCAGGGGAATTACTTGAACCTGGGAGGCAGTTGCAGTGAGCCGAGATTGCACAGTGCACTCCAGCCTGAGTGACAGAGCAAAAGACTCCATCTCAAAAACAAACAAACAAGGAAGAGCAAGAGGGATTTCTCTCTCTCTCTCTCTCTCTCTCTCTCTCACCAACTCTCTCACCCTCCCTAGTTCCATGCACCAAGGAGAAGCCATGTGAGGACATAGGAGAAGGTGGCCAGCCCAGAGGCCAAGAAGAGCCCTCACCAGGGACTGAATCAGCTGGCACCTCCATCTGGTACCTCTAGGCTCCAGAGCTGTGAGAACTAGATGTGTGCTATTTGAGCCACATAGTCTCTGGTATTTTGTTTTCGCAGCTGGAGCAGACTCATGCCCTCTGATATCATCATTAGTATAATGCCTGTTTATAGAACCAAGCTCTGGGCAGGCTCTGTGCTCAAAGTTTTGCCAGCATCATCTCAGAGACTTGATGTGACATCTTACATCGTAAGGGAAATTCTCATTCCCATTAAAGATGGGCCCACAGTGTGGCTGAGCCAGTGGGGCATGTCCTCAGACCTGGAATGCTCCCATAGGAAGCCGGGCCAGATTCTTTCTGAAGGTGTGACCTGGAGAGAGCGATGCTGGTTTGAGAGGCATGGGCTGTGGGGAACTGGATACTGAGGGCAGTCCCTGTGTCCCAGGGGAAGCACTCTGTGCTTTCAAGGGGGGCACTGGCAGAGAAGGAAGTGTCCCTCATCACATCCCGGAGACCCACCCTCTGGAGATAGTGTTTTCATAATTTTTCTTTTTTTTTTTTTTCTTTTAAGACAGAGTCTCAGTCTGTCACCCAGGCTGGAGTGCAGTGGTACAATCTCAGCTCACTGCAACATCTGCCTCCTGGGTTCAAGTGATTCTCCTACCTCAGCCTCCTAAGTAGTTGGGATTACAGGCACCCGCCACCACACCCAGCTCTTTTTTTTTTTTTGTATTTTTAGTAGAGACAGGATTTCACCACGTTGGCCAGGGTGGTGTCAAACTCTTGACCTCAAATGATCTGCCCGCCTTGGCCTCCCAAAGTGCTGGGATTACAGGCAAGAGCCACCATGCCCAGCCATGTTTTCACTATTTCTATGGACCATTTCATAAGTGTTGTGTGGACATAGGGCTCCAGGGTTAAATGTGTTTGGGAAATGTGGTGTAAGCAAAGAGAAAGAAATTTCCACTCCACTACTTCTCAGATACTTTAATGTGGAGATAGGCATGTTGAGTCTCTCACTGCAGGACAAGTGGGCAAGAGAAATGTGGATGCTGCCTTCTGGGCACTCACAGTTGGTGGAGGAGACAGCTAACATGCAAGCACGGGCCACACCACATGTCTGCAGGTTGGAACACTATGCAGAGAGACCACAGGAACCATGGGGGAAGTGGGGAGGGATCTCCCAGAGGAGATGACATTTGGACAAAGATGCAAAAGAAGTGTGGAAGGAGGTAAGCAAGAGCTGTATGACTGTCTGGGGGAAGAGAAACCCACGCAGAGGGAACAGCAAGCACAAAGGCCCTGAGGCCCGAGGTTGCTTGGTGCATTTGACAAGCAGACCAGGGCCGTTACCTGGAGCCAGGTGGGCTGAATGGGAGGGTGATAATGGATGAAGTTGACCAGGGTCAGCTCCCAGAGGCCACGGGATTCAGAGCATACTGGAGAGCCCTTGGCGGGTTTGGACAGTGATACCTTGGGACATACAACCTCATGAGCTCATACTGATCAAACAAATCCCCCAAAACAGCAGCAGAAACAGCAGCCACAGGGTGCAGAGGGTCAGTCAGGGCGCCTCTCACAAGCCTGGGAAGTAGGCATGTGATATGGTTTGGCTGTGTCTCCCCACCCAAATCTCATCTTGATTTGTAACTGCTTCAATTCCCACGTGTCGTGGGAGGAACCCGGTGGGAGGTGACTGAGTTATGGGGGCGGGTCTTTCCTGCGCTGTTCTTGTGATGGTGAACATGAGTCTCACGAGATCTGATGGTTATAAAAATTGGAGTTTCCCTCCACAAGCTTGCTTTTTTGCCTGCTGCCATTCAAGTAAGATGTGACTTACTCTTCCTTGCCTTGGGCCATGATTGTGAGGCCTCTACAGTCTTGTGGAAGTCCATTAAACTTCTTTCATTTGTAAATTGCCGAATCTCGGGTATGTTTTTATCAGCAGCGTAAAAATGAACTAATACAGCTTCCTTAACTCCCATTTTACAGGTGAGGAAGCTGAAGCTTAGAAAGATAAAAGAATTGGCTTGTGACCCCGAATGTTCACTCTGGCTGCTACATTGCTCCTACCTGCTCTGTTTCCTTGTTTATGAAGCTTGCAAGCTCCATGGTCCTCAACCCTGGCTACTACACACTGGAATAACCTGGGGTGGCAGAGTGTGTCTCCCCAGGATGGCCACACCAATACATCTCACATCCCACATGCTTGGCCAACAGCATGTGACAGACGTGACAGTAGGTTACTTCTGAAGCCAGGCCATAATAGGCATCACAACCCCCACCGTGATCTCTGGGGTTGCTAGTTCTGAGGGAAGCCAGCTGCCATGTCCTGAGGTTACTCAAGAAGCCCTGTGGAGTAGGCCATTTCGGGAGGGACTGAGGCCCCCAGGTGACACCTGTACCAACTTGCCAGTCATGTTAGTGAACTACCCTTATCCAGCCTTCAGATGACACTTCATGAGAGGCCCTGAGAGAGTCTTATTGTCCCATTCACCGTTCCTGTTGCCCTGTGGCCAGCTAATTAGCTTGTGGTGGTTTTCTTTTTTTCTTTCCTCTCTTCCTTCTTTCCTTCCTTCCTTCCTTCCTTCCTTCCTTCCTTCCTTCCTTCCTTCCTTCCTTCCTTCCTTCCTTCCTTCCTTCCTCCCTCCCTCCCTCCCTTCCCTTCCTTCCCTTCTTTCTTTCTTTTCTCTTTTCTTTTCTTTTCTTTTTGCCATTAATAGCAATGCAGGCTGGCCGCAGTGGCTCAAGCCTGTAATTCCAGCACTTTGGGAGGCCGAGGTGGGTGGATCACCTGAGGTCAGGAGTTTGAGACCAGCCTGGCCAACATGGTGAAACCCTGTCTCTAGTAAAAATACAAAAATTAGCCAGGCGTGGTGGTGTGTGCCTGTAATCCCAGCTACTTGGGAGGCTGAGGCGGGAGAATCACTTGATCCCGGGAGGTTGAGGCTTCAGTGAGCCATGTTTGTTCCACTGCACTCCAGCCTGGGCAACAGAGTGAGACTATCTCAAAAAAAAAAAAAAGTAGCAATGCCATAGTAAATATTCCTCTAATTAAGCCCTTCTGAATCAGCTTAATTATTTGCTTAGGGTCAATTTCTAAATGCACAGTTGCTGGATCAGCATTTCATTGTTGGATCAGTCAAGTTCATTGACACAGCATTTAATTTTTTCAAAGAATTGTGACTAGGCTGGGCACGGTGGTTCACGCCTGTAATCCCAGCACACTGGGAGGCCAAGGCAGGCGGATCACCTGAGGTTGGGAGTTGGAGACCAGCCTGACCAACATGGAGAAACCCTGTCTCTACTAAAAATACAAAATTAGCCATGCATGGTGATGCTTGCCTGTAATCCCAGCTACACAGGAGGCTGAGGCAGGAGAATCACTTGAACCCGGGAGGCGGAGGTTGCAGTGAGCCAAGAGGGCGCCATTGCACTCCAGCCTGGGCAACAAGAGTGAAACTCCATCTCAAAAAGAAAAAAAAAAAGAATTGTGTCTATAACTGGCTGGCTGTGGTGGCTCATGCCTGTAATCCCAGCACTTTAGGAGGCGAGATCGTCAGATTGCTTGAGTCAAGGAGTTTCAGACCAGCCTGGGAAACATGGCAAAACCCTGTCTCTACAGAAAAATTAGCTGGGCATGGGGGCAGACACCTATAGTCCCAGTTACCTGGGAGGCTGAGGTGGGAGGATCACCTGAGCCTGGGAAGTCGAGGCTGTAGTGAGCTGTGTTTGCACCACTGCACTCCAGCCTGGGCAACAGAGTGAGACCTTGTTTCAAAAAAATTTTAAAAATAAAATAAATAAATGTAACTATATTATCCTTCAGTAGCAACATCTCAATTTACCTTCTCATGCACAGTGTTTGGAAGGACATATTTTGGGATGAGTTTTCTTTTACTTCACTACCTTATTTTGTTATCTCATAGAATGTCTTTAAAATGTTACTTAAAAAAAAGAACAGATAATACCTTTACAAGGTGCAAAATCCAAAGAGTATAAAAATATATATATATATTTTTTTGGAGACCGAGTTTTGCTCTTGTTGCTCAGGCTGGAGTAAAATGGTGTGATCTTGGCTTGCTGAAACCTCCGCCTCCCGGGTTTAGGTGATTCTCCTGCCTCAGCCTCCCGAGGAGCTGGGATTACAGGCACCCACCACCACACCCTGCTAATTTTTGTATCATTAGTAGAGATGGGGTTTCACCATGTTGGCCAGGCTGGTTTTGACCTCCTGACTTCAGGTGATCCGCCCGCCTTGGCTTCCCAAAGTGCTGGGATTACAGGCATGAGCCACCACGCCTGGCCAAAAATATTTTATAAAAGTCTTTCCCCCACCCCTTTCCCCTCAGTCATCACAAGTAGCCCCCACTGGGACCAGTTTCTGGCAGGTGAATCCAGAAAAGTTCAGGTGTAAGTAAACACACAGAGAACACCCTTTAAATTAAATGAAACTAAAGAAAACAGAGCCACAGGTGCACAGGAGACAGAGAGCTGACATCTAAGGCTGATTTCATCTTGGTTTCGAGCTGAGTGGCAAAAACATTGCTAAGGTCAACGTTCTGAAGGAGGCAAAACCCACACACGGAACCAGCCGTAGGCCAGTCAACACAGCGAGATGTTATCATTGCTCACGTCCTGGGTCAGGATAAGGCCATACGGATGGCCCAGTTCTCTCTGATCTGGGTGCAGTTAATGACAGTTTATCCACCTTTATCTTCTTTCTCAACACTTCCCATGGTGGGGGAGGGGAAGGACTGGGAGGCCTTGAATACTCTGAGTTGGCACCAGGTGCTTAATATATTCTTGAAAATAGAGGACCAATATGCTGTTGGCATGTAAAGATGCCCACAATTCTAGAATCTGAGTGTGCCCAGATGATCTCTCTTTACGTTGCCTAATTTGGGATCCTGACAAAGTTCCTTCTGCCCTCTGCCTCACTTTCTCAACCTAGGAAGGGGCCTCCCGGTTTTTGTTTTGTCTTATTTTAAGCTCTGGGGTGTGCATGGCAGAGGCAAACTTGAAGATGCAAGGGTTAGTGAGCAGGACCTTTATCCAGGCATCTCAAATATCTCCCAACCCCTGATTAAAGTTACATATCTCAGAGAAGAATTTGGTCAACACCATTGTTGTCATTCCCGGTTAATAACAGGGAAGTTGAGGTCTGGGAAGCACCCTAGTGATGTGTTCACATGGCCATGTGCTTCTGTAAAATTTACCAACGTAAGGCATCTTAACCTCACTCTGTTAAAACCACTATCTCCTTTCCTTCCAACTTCCCTTTGCATCAGATGATGTTGGGGTTGGTGTGAGCAGTTTGGGCATCTTGCTAAAAGGAACTTAACATTTACTTTGGGTTTAGTGGGATATATTCATATTATTTCCAGTCACTTCTGTGAAAAATTATTACTAACTGATCTGGTATAGAAATGGCTTCCAGGAATATCCATACCGAGCATACTGAGCCGACTCAACTTGTTGTGACATAAAGATTCAGGATCAGAGGTTATATATTGAGATATATGAATATCTACATATATATTGGTCCTACAGCACTCAATTCCACAAGAATGTGAAGGAGAGGTTTGAATGTATACAAGGAGCCAGCAGCTAGTTTATGGAAAGTATTACAGATGTGTTTGTGAGACAGGTAGTTAATAAAAAGAATGTTATTTTTCTGGGTTTCATAACGTTTGTGAAATTTGTCTTATTTTGTTTTATTTTATTTTATTTTATTTTTTGAGACAGGGTCTTGCTCTGTCACCTAGGCTGGAATGCAGTGGTGAAATCATGTCTCATTGCAGCCTCAACCTCCTGGTCTCAAGCAATCCTCCCTCTCAGCCTTCTGAGTAGCTGGGAGTATAGGCATGTGCCACCATGCCTGACTAATTTCTTTTTTTCTTTTTCTTTTTTTTTTTTTTTTGAGACAGAGTCTTACTGTTGCCCAGCCTGGAGTGCAGTGGTGCAATCTTGACTCACTGCAACCTCTGCCTCCCAGATGCAAGTGATTCTCCTGCCTGAGCCTCCCAAGTAGCTGGGATTACAGGTGCCCACTACCACGTCCAGCTAATTTTTTGTATTTTTAGTAGAGATGAGGTTCTGCCATGTTGTCTAGATTGGTCTCAAACTCCTGAGCTCAGGTGATCTACCTGCCTCGGCCTCTCAAAGTGCTAGGATTACAGGTATGAGCCACCGTGCCTGGCCAGTTAATTTCTTTTTTAAATTTTTTGTACAGTTGGGGGTCTCGTTTTGTTGCCCAGGCTGGTCTGAAGCCCCTGGAATCAGGCAATCCTTCCACTTCGACCTCCCAAAGTGGTGGGATTATAGGCATGAACCACCTTATTGTGATTTCTTGTCTCTTTCTAACCAAATCTTCACTTTATTACTTAATTTCATATCTGTAATTTTTTCTTAAAGAGGTCTCCCTAGGGCCAGACACAGTGACTCATGCCTGTAATCCCAGCACTTTGGGAGGCCGAGGTGGGAGGATCACCTGAGGTCAGGAGTTCAAGACCAGCCTGGTCAACATACTGAAACCCTGTCTCTACTAAAAATACAAAAAATTAGTGGGTATGGTGGCAGGCACCTGTAATCCCAGCTACTCAGGAGACTAAGACAGGAGAATCACTTGAACTCGGGAGGCAGAAGTTGCAGGGAATTGAGATCGCGCCATTGCATTCCAGCCTGGGCAATAAGAGTGAAACTCTGTCTCAAAAAAAAAAAAAAAAAGTCTCCCTAGGCTGTATAAGCATTAGTTAGGAAGTACAAAGCCTGAAGCTACCTGCTCAATTTTCTCTTGCATCTTACAGGATCACAGGATCCCCTTGCCTTTCCTCACTGTTACTCCCAAGCAGTTCTTGCATGTTTACAAGGGAATGTAACAGAGTGGATCAGAGAATTCACTCTGGATCCAGACAGACCTTAGTTTTCTCATCTATATAATTGGAATAACAGCAGGATCTCTTGCCTTAGATAGTCATGAAGTCAAATGAGATGATATGTATAAAGCCCTAACACAATGTAGCAGAGGCCACAGGGCCAGGTTTGATATTTAGCTGGTCCTCACAGATATAGTAGACTCCCTGTTTATGACAGTGATTGGCTCTGATTTGGTTGCTGTCCATGCCAGAGTGTACAATCATTATTAGCTATTGATATATTATTAGCTTCCTCCCCTGCCCACTCAGGGGTTTACGCAGTAAGTTCTCAATTATTGGCAATCCAGACAAAGAATGAAAGACACCAGCTGGAATAAAACAGAGAAGCTGGTTCCAAATTGAGCAATTCAGATGGACTGCTATAAAATTTTCTCACTTTAAAGGCCCTTAGCGTTAATTCGTTCTAATCTCCCTGAAAATATACTTTTTTGGCATGTTCAAGTATTGGAAATTTGGAAAATTCACAATAAAAGAAGAAATTAACTCCTCTGATTACAGATGATTATACACATACACATATGTATTTAATACATATTTATGCTGTACATAGTGTTTTGAAGCATCCTGTACTTTAAAAAAATTTGGGAGGGGTGTAATGGCTCATGCCTGTAATCCTAGCAACTCAGGAGGCCAAAGCAGGAGGATCACTTGAGGCCAGGAGTTCTAGACTGGCCTGGGGCAACATAGTGAGACCCGTAGCTTGACATGGTGATGCGGGCCTGTAGTCCTAGTTACTCTAGAGGCTGAGGTGGGAGGATTGCTTCAACCTAGGATACAGTGAGCTGTGGTTGCACCACTGCACTCCATCTTGGGCAACAGATCTAGACCCTGTCTCTAAAAAACATAGATAAATCAATATTTAATACTTAGCATTTTCCCCTATCTTTAAATATCTTTTAGCTACTTCACTTTTATTTTTATTCTTTTGAGATGATCTGTTGCCCAGGTTGGGGTGCAGTGGCATGATCTCAGCACACTGCATCCCCCACATCCCAGGTTCAATCTATTCTCCTGCCTCAGCCTCCCCAGTAGCTGGGATTACAGGCTTGTGGCACCACGCCTGGGTAATTTTTGTATTTTTAGTAGAGACAAAGTTTCACTGTGTTGGCCAGGCTGGTCTTGAACTCCTGACTTCAGGTGATTTGATCGCCTCAGCCTCCCAAAGTGCTGGGATTACAGGCGTGAGCCACTGCTCCTGGTGGCTGCTTCATTTTTAATGGCTGCATAATATTCCTCATCAGAAAGTGGGAATAATTAGACTAGTTGGCGTGGCTCATGCCTGTAATTCTAGAACTTTGGGAGGCTGAGTTGGTAGGATTACTTGAGTCCAGGAGTTTAAGACCAGTCTGGGCAACATGGCAAAACCCTGTCTCTACAAAAAATACAGAAAATACCGGGTGTGGTGGCGCACACCTGTAGTCCCAGCTACTTGGGAGGCTGAGGTGGGAAGATTGCTTGACCTCAGGAGACTGAGGCTGCTGTAAGCTGAGATCCCATCACTGCACTCCAGCCAGGGTGACTCCATCTCAAAAAAAAAAAAAAGAAAAGAAAAAGGAAAGAAAAAAAGAAAGTGTTAATAATTAAAAGTACTTTTAGAGGGTTATGTCATAAGCCTTGACAAGAGTTGTTCTGTAAAGCTACCTGGCATGTAAAACGCTCAATTAAGTTAGTTAGCTCTTCCACAGGATGGAATTATATAACCAACCCCTTTCAAGAGGCATTTAAGTTGTTTCCATTATTTTGTCATGATGAATAAGGCTGAGCAATATTAATCTTTGCTCATATCTTTGGTCATTTCCTTTGTAAATTTCGGGACTGCTGGGTGTGCACATTTTAAAATTAACTCACTCATCATCATGCAGTTAGGAGAACAGAGAAAGGAAGGGGCTGTGCGGGGTCACATAGGGAGTTAGCGTCAAAGTCAGGACTAGGAATCAGCCAGGGTCCTCTAACTGGAGCTCTTCCAGCTGGTGTCCTAGAGGAAGTCCCAGCTGCAAGCCGGAGGGAGGAGGAAGGGAAAGAACCAGGCGCCGGGTCTGAAGCGGCGGCAGGAAGAAGGTGGGGCCGGTTGGGAGGAGGGGGCGGAGCTGCTGAGCCGCTCCGCTCCTTCGGGCTGCAGAAGCTAAGCGGTCGCCTGGCAACCCCGGCGGCGCGCCGTTCGAACGGAAGCGAGGAACCAATCAGGAAGTCCGGGGCGAACCATTCTGGAGTGAAGGGGGGCGGGGTGCTCACTTCCCCTTTCGCGGCGCTCGAGGGACTTTCCCTGCGGTGGGGGCCTTCGACAGTCAGGGCCACCCGCTCAGCTCGACTGCGGAGGGCAGTTCCGAAGGGGACCCCAAAGGTGCCCACGCGGGGCTAGGGCCTCCTGGGCGTCGTTGGGAGCGGCCACTACCAGCCCAGGTCCGAGCTGTCAGCCTCTCCGAAGACTGCGCGGAAGGAGCCGGGACACGCCTAGGACGGGCTCCAGGTGAGGGCGCGGGTGGTTCCGGGTGCGACCCGGGGTCTGGGGGACTCCGTTCCCCGAGCGCCTGCTGTCTGCTTTCTCCCCGCGTCGTACCTGCGTGTCATTTCACAGATGAGGACTCTGAGGTTCAGAGAGGCAAGTGTCCTGGCTCGGCGAGCTCTGGCAGAGAATCCAGTTCAAGGCTTTCTGCCCTACCTCGCAGCCCCTAGTCTAATCATATCTAGACTTGCCTTGAGAGGTACAGACGGGCAACTGGTAGTCATTTTCCCAGCATTTTATCGGCAGGGACACGGCCTATGGACCCCTGGCTGGATCACCTATCCCTGCGCCCCACACTGGACCTCGGGATGCCCCTTTTGGGCGTCTTTCTTCTCCGCAGTCCGGGGTTGGACTCGGCTCATTTGGCGCCCTTCTGCCTACGGGGCTCTGAACTCCAGAGCTCCCCCTCTCAGAGGACCACTCTATGGGCATCGGATGGCACTGACATTTCTGGGCTGGATGTAGGGGCAGCAGATTCTCCAGCCCCCAGAGTCGCTGCTGACCTCTTGGGAATCTTCCCCGGTTTGGGGAAGGGAATAAAGCCAGTCCCTGAACCAAAGCCTCTAGTCACCAGAGACTTTGGAATTGGGGGTGGGGCCGGGATCCTCTCAGGAGGAGCATCTGATCTAGGCCAGATCCTGCTCTGTCTCCTGGGGACACCCCTTGCCCCCTAGGTTGCTATTGTCAGTCTCCTTTTGTAGGTGGGGAAACTGAGGTTCTAAGAAGTTAAGCCTCTTGTTGAAGTCCCAGTCAGACAATGCAGTGGTTATTAGCTCCCTCTGGCTTCAATCTTAGAATCCTTGACACTCAGAGTCATGCATTTTGAGAGTCTTGAATCTCTGCATAAGGGAGTTACATATCTCCTCTCCTCTGGAGCCTCCCCCTGGCTTTGGGGACAGGATCTCCGAACACTCAGAAAACAAGCCTTTCCTTTATTCTTTCAACAAATATTATTGACTTCATAAGCCTTGCTCTTGTTCTTGCATGTTTTGTTTTTCTCAGTAGCATTTACTCCACCTTATGTCCTATATATTTTACTTATTAGCAAATTTATCACCTTCTCCCACTGTGATGCAAGGCAGGGGCTGAGGCAGTTGAGGTCCTCACCACCAGTGCAAAATTTAGGGATGCCCTGAACCTCAGTAATCAAGATAACTGAAACTAATGTTCATGGACCATTTGTGTGTTCTGCAGGCAGGAGGTTAACTCACACAGCCTTCATGAAGCACAGTCCTCCCATCTCATTCTCTCTCTCTCTCTCTGTATATATATATATGTGTCTGTGTGTGTGTGTGTATATATATATATATATGCATATTTATAAATCATGAAACCACTGCCCTGTCCCTGACTTGCTCTGTGACATTGAGTAAGTTTCTTCAGTCTCTGGGCTGAGCTAAGAAGTCATGATGGTGCACTCAGGCCTGGGCAGAGGGCGGTCTAGGATAGGAAGCAGACTTGGTTGTGGATTACAAATACATCCCCCAGACTCAGCTGTCTCACTTCTAAGCAAAATGATGTAGATGCAGTGATGCTGCAGTGTGGTTTGTAGGCAGAAATGAGACACACGCTAAGTGGCCACCAGTAGGGGATGATGGGAAATTCTACTGTGCAGCTGGGAAAAAGGACATGCTCTTTATGTACTGATGTGGCACCAAGAACAAAACATGCTATTGAGCAAAAAGAACAAGATGAAAATGGTACACATAGCATCATGATGCCATATGTGTAACAATGGAGACAGAATATATATTCATACTTGCCTGCATCTGCCTAAAGTCTCTCAGGAAGGATAAGCAACTGTCTGGTCACGATGGTGCCTGCAGGGAGGAGAAATGGGGACAGGGTGGGAGGAGGTTGTTGTTGTTTTTTTTTTAAACTTCACTATCTTTACCGTTTTTGAATTTTGAGTTGTGTGCATGTATCATCTATTTTAAAAATTTTAAAATTAAGGCCAGGTGCGGTGGCTCACGCCTGTAATCTCAGCACTTTGGGAGGCCGAGGCGGGTGGATCACTTGAGGTCAGGAGTTTCAGACCAGCCTGGCCAACGTGGTGAAACCTCATCTTTACTAAAAAATACAAAAATTAGCCGGATGTGGTGGCACGAGCCTATAATCCCAGCTACTTGGGAGGCTGAGGCAGGAGAATCACTTAAACCTGGGAGGTGGAGGTTGCGGTGATCCCACCATTGCACTCCAGCCTGGGTGACAACAGGGAAACTCTGTCTAAAAAATAAAAAATAAAATTATATATATATATATATGTGTGTGTGTGTGTGTGTATATATAATATATATATATCTATATGCATGTTTATAAATCATGAGACCACTGCCCTGTCCCTGACTTGCTCTGTGACACTAAGTTTCTTCAGTCTCTGGGCTGAGCTAAGAAGTCATGATGGTGTACTTAGGCCTGGGCAGAGGGCAGTCTAGGATAGGAAGTGGGCTTGGCTATGGATCTGCCTCCCACTCACCTTTCTAATCCTGCGTGCCAGGTCCTTCCCCAAGACCTTGCATGTGTTATCTCTCTCATTCCGTCCCCACTGCAAAATCCTTTGTCCCCATTTTGCAACCTCAAGTGCAGACCTAGAAGATCAACTTGGTAGAGGTGAGCATATCAGTGGGCCTAGATATCCACATCCACACCCATTCCACAGCCTACTCCCTTCTCCCTTCCTAAAGTTAGTGCAGGGCCACCCTGAGCAAGGCTGACTCCTGGGCAGGCCAGGGCACCAGCGTCTGGGAGGCCTCCAGAAATAGCTCAGGGCCTGGTGTGGCTCTGGAGGCAGCCCAGCTGGGTGTCTCTGACCTGGACAGCTGGGCTGAAATTGAGCTGGGGCTGTCCTGCTGGCTGGCCCCTTGCCACTGCCTGGAGCCTTCCTGATCTCCTCTGGGGCAAGCAAGGGCCTCCCCAAATCTAGGCCAGGCTTCCGCTGAAGGGAAAGAAAGAAGCAGGTGGAAGGAAGGGGGCGGGTTGGGTGTAGAATGTCATGAAAATTATAACCTTTGGAAACCACACCTCCCACCCCCTCACCAAAGAATAAAAATCACTGACACCTCTTGAGCAGTTACTGTGTTCCAAGTACTTTACAAGTATGAACTCATTTAATTCCCTCAACTCTGTGATGTAAGGTAATTACTGCTGTTCTTATTTCCATCTTGCAGAGGGGAGACTGAGCACAAGAGAGGTTTAATAATTTGCATAAGATAACCTAGAGGTGGAATTTGAACCCAGAGAGTCTGGCTCTAAATTTTACATTTTTTAGGGGGGTGGGGTGGGGCGGTGAGTGAATTAAAATGTATATAAAATAAAATTTACCATTGTCACCACTTTTAAGTATACAGTTCGGTGGCATTAAGTACATTCACATTGTTGTACAACCATCACCACCATCCATCTTCAGAATGTTTTCATCTTCCCAAACTGAAACTCAATACTCAATAAACAGTTCCCCATTGCCTCTCCCTCTAGTGCCTGGCAATCACTGTTCTACTTTCTGTTTGAGTGAATTTGACCACTTTGGGTACCTCTAGGTATTATAAATGGAATCATACAGTATTTGTCTCATTGAGTCTGGCTTATTTCACTTAGCATAATGCCTTCAGGTTTCACCCATGTTGTTGTATGTGTTAGAATTTCCTTTTCAAGGCTGAATAATATTCTATTCTAATATTCTATGTATATGCTACCTTCTGTTTATTCATTCATCCCTTGATGGACACTTGGATTGCTTTTGGCTGTTGTGACTAATGCTGCTTTGAGCATGGATGTACAAATATCTGTTTGAGTTCCTGCTTTTAATTGTTTTGAGTATACACCCAGAAATGGAATTGCTGGGTGATCCTATGGTAATTCTGTTTAATTTTTTGAGGAACTACTTTACTGCATTTCACAGTGACTGCACCATTTTATGTGTCTATCAGCAGTGCACAAAGCACTAATTTCTCAACATCTTCACCAACACTTGTTATTTTCTGTTTTTTTTTTTTTTTGGTAATGTCCATCTTCAGGGGTGTGATGTGGTATCTCATTGTGGTTTTAATTTACATTTCCCTAATGACTAATGGTGTTGAGCATCTTTTCCTGTGCCTAATGGCCATTTGTATATCTTTGGAGAAATGTCTATTCAAGTGACAAGTGACTCTGCATTCTTTTTTTTTTTGAGACAGAGTTTCTCTCTGTCACCCAGGCTGGAGTGCAGTGGTGCCATCTCAACTCACTGCAACCTCTGTGTCCCCGGTTCAAGTGATTCTCCTGCTTCAGCCTCCCGAGTAGCTGGGATTACAGGCACCCGCCACCATGCCGGGCTAATTTTTGTATTTTTAGTAGAGACGGGGTTTCACCATCTTGGCCAGTCTGGTCTTGAACTCCTAACCTCGTGATCCACCTGCCTTGGCCTCCCAAAGTTCTGGGATTACAGGTGTGAGCCACCGCACCCAGCTATGACTCTGCATTCTTAACTATTACCTGTGCTTCTCTTAGATTTGTAACCTCTGAGAATAGTGGATCAGCATTCTGGGCTGATGAAGGCCTCCCTTCATTCTGGGCTGATGAAGGAGCCGGGCACTGAATGATCTAGTTGGTTGAATAGTTATCATAGCCCGCTCTTTGGTGGCATTTCTCATACATGGGCCTCATGCAGAGAGGGAGGCACGGTTGTGAGTCCTGTTTTGCAGTTAGGGAAACTGAGATATGGAGACATTGAGTATTTTATCCGAGGTCTTATAGCTAATCATTGGTGGAGCTGGGATTTCAATGGGTTCTGGAGTCCATGCTATACCTTACAGATATGGCCAGGGGGATGGAGGCCTGCAGGCCTGCAAAGACCACTGCAGGCAGCAGAACCAGTGTGTGCAGAGGTTTGTATATGGTGGCTTTGGAGAAAGAACAGGACTTGGGTAGAAGTGGTCAGAGCCCAGCTTGAATGGTGGTGACTTGAAGTTGGAGGAAGAGTAGGACAGGTCTGGAAAGGCCAGGAGCAGGGTCAGGGTTTGGAGAGGAGGCTTGGTGCTTAGGAACCCTGGCCTTTTTTTTCTTCTCACAAGATATTTATTAATTACAAAGGGAAAATAGTAACTGTACAGTGGAGAAATTTGGCAGATATTGCCTTAACCAAGGAATTGGCTGATCACTAAGATTAAGACAAACTGTTGTTATGAGTGGGTGTGGTAATGTACCTATAGTCCCAGCCACTCAGGAGGCTGAGGTGGGAGGATTGCTTGAGCCCACCTATTTGAGGCTGCAGTGAGCTATGGAGTGCACTCCAACCTGGGCAACACAGTGAGACCTCATCTCTTAAAAAAAGAAAAAAGAAGCCTCCTGACACCATGTACTGAGAAGGACACAACATCACTTTTGTGTTATTCTTGATAGATATGTATAACTTTCTCTCCTTTCTTTCTTCCTCTTTCTTTCTTTCTCTCTTTCTTTCTTTCTTTCTTTCTTTCTTTCTTTCTTTCTTTCTTTCTTTCTTTCTTTCTCTTTCTTTCTTTCTTTCTTTCTTTCTTACTGATATAAGAAAAAGCTTTATACATTTAATGTATACCTCTTGATGAGTGGCCTTGGCCTTTGAGGTGGCCTGGGTCCAGTCCAGCTAGTTGTTCAATGGTATTTCCTCTTTGTTTGGTCCCTGGAGGAAGAAAATTGGAAGGGTGTGATGGAGCTCATGGTCCAGTGGGAGAGATAAGGAAACGAATTATATTTCCTATCCTAGATAAAAAAGTATCTAAAATGACAGGATGTAATGAGTGCTCGGAAGGGAATAAAATGGGTGAAAAAGCTGACACCCCCTCTTGGGGGGTCTCTTGGAGGAGATGGCATTTGAAGTGAGATCTGAAGGGGGTGAGGGAAGAGAGTCCAGGCAGAGAACAGCTGGTGCAAAAGCCCTGAGGCAGGAAAGACCTTGTGTTCAGGAACAGCAGGGAGGGCTTTGTGGCCAGAGCAGGAAAGAGGTTGCAGATAATATGGGAGATTTGGACAAGGACTGAGTCCTGGAAGGCCTGAGGGCCAAGCAAGCAGCTTGGATTTTTTTTTTTTTTTTTTTTTTTTGAGACGGAGTCTCGCTCTGTCGCCCAGGCTGGAGTGTAGTGGTGCGATCTCAGCTCATTGCAGGGAGTTTGGATTTTATTGTTAAGGGAGCCACAGGAGGGTTTAAACACAGCAGTAATGAGACCTTATTTCTGCTGGGAAAACATTGCCATTATTGCCCCCATTTTACAGCAGAGGAAACTGAGACTTAGAACCATAACCAGGGAGTGCTTCCTAAGGTGGCTTCTCCCTCTGGGGTCCAGCCGACGAGGCAGTAGATTATTCAGGAGTTCCTTGCGGGGCACATCTGGTAAGTGGCCAAAGCCCAACACAGAAACACTGTCTCTTCCACCTCGCCTCCCCAGATGTGAGCCTGGGTTCCAATCCTGGCTCTACCATTAATCAACTGTGGAATTTTGGGCAAGTGGCCTTACCTCTTGGAGCCTCAGTTTTCTCATCTGAAAATTGGCATAATGATAGTAGACCTCACAGAGTAGGTTTGAGGATTAAATTAGTTAACATTTTGTAAAGAGCTTAAAATGGTGTCTAGTACAAAGAAAGTGCTCAGATGAGATTTGTTCTTTTCTTTTTTGGCGGTAAATTTATTCAATGCAAAATAATCCTCTCCAATTTTACTGAGGTGGCTGACCACGTCCACAACCAGATCCACCTCTAAATTGGAATTTGGTTGCTGACCCAGCCCCAGCTTCGGCTGTCTTGTCAGCACCAGGGGGCACAGAACACTGTCTGTAGGTGTCTCTGTCAGCTTCCTCTCTTGTGAGCCTTGCAGGTCGCTCACCCTCCAGACCTTTAGGCCGAGGCCTGCCAGTCTCTGGACGGCTGCGGCGTAGGGTGGCAGGAACAATCTCTGGGGGCAGATGAAGGTAATCATGGAGATACTGGATACCCTCATTGGTAAGGTACCAGTAGAAATGTCTCCAGGCAAACTCTTCCTTCACGTAGCCTCGGGACTTGAGAGACTGCATGGCCTTCATGACATGAAGGTTGGGCACATTCTTGTCTGCCAGCTCCGGGTGCTTAGGCATGTGGACATCCTTCTTGGCCACCATGACTCCCTCCTTAAAAAGGAGTTCATAAATGGCAATCGGTTCTTCTTACACATCAGCATCTTGGCAGCTGTAAGGTCCGGGGCTGGGGCTAGAAAGGAAGGACTGTTCTTTTCTATTATGAAAATAATTATTGTTGCTTTGCTGTTACTACTATTAGTGCCTGAAGGAGCCTTCCCTCCCCATCCTCCATTTCTGCCTCAGTGGAGGGCTAGGCAGGGCTCAGCAGGCCATTTGGAGGATGATGGATTGTTGCCCCATTCCCTGTAAAATCAGGGACTGGAGGAGGCCGCAGTGCTGAGGGGGAGGGAAAGCTGATGTGAGTCACTGCCGGCCTCCTCATGCCCTACACCCTGGTGCTGGCCCAGCTGCCACAGGCACAGAGATGGGACAGGAGCCTCTTCAGCCTGAGCGGGGCGGAGGGCTGAGGCTGAGGCCTGGGAGACAGCTCCTTCTCTGCGCCTCAGGATTCCTGTGAAAAAATAGCCTATCAGATGTGCCTACCTGAAGTGAGTTATAGGACTTGGGCTGGAAGAGGTGACAGTCACTACCCTCTGGGAATTCCTTCCTGCAGGGGTGCAGTCTCATGGGATAAAATGAGGGGACTCTGGGGGGTTAAATGAGTATGGTGTCTAGCACCCAAAAATTCTAGTTATTGTTGTTACTATGACGGCTGTTGTTACCGATGTTAACAGTTTTTCACAAGGCTGCTAAGGCATCCTCAGACTCAGCCTGTTCCAGATGGATGGGCTCTGCGTGTGACGGAATGGAGCACCAGGAGGGTCCCGCAGCTTGCTCAGGGACACACAGCTATAAAGTGGTGGCGTTAAGGCTTGGTCTGGAGGGAAAGTGCACAGGCTGGACTCCCCAGAGTGATTTTGGGCTAGTGACTCAGCCTCTCCCAGCCTCAGTTTACCATTAGTCAAATGGGATAACAATAGAACTCACCAGATAGCGATTGTTGGGAAGATTAAAATGGGTTACCTGATACCAGGAAAAACACTTTCCCGTGCCTGGCACAGTGAACATTACCTGGCGGTCCTTCTGAGTGTCAGGGAAGGGGGCTCAGTTTGTCCGTCTCTAAGATGGGTGCGCTTGCCTGCGGGAGCCACCGGGACTCCGCGCGCCAGGTGTGCGGTGGGCGGGTCTCGGCTCCCGGAAGAACTTCCCTGGGTGGTCCTGGAGCCGGTCGGACCCGGTTACGGAGCCAGGCCAGCTGCCCGCGGCCGGGGCTGGGGTTCCGGCCCCTGCCTGGCTTTCCTTACCCTTTTCGGGTAATACCTGGACCGGCGGGTTCACTTGCCCGCAGCCGCCGGAAGTTGCGCAAACTCAGGTTGCCGGAGCCCCAGGTGGGCCGGGCCGGAGGAGCGCAGGCCAGCGGCGCGGGCGCAGCCAGGTACGTGCGGACCTGCGTGGGGGGGCGCCCAGCCTGAGGTAGGGGGCGGCCCGAGTACCCCTCCACCCCGGGACGGCGGAAACGGGGCAGGGATCTACCTTTCGGCTTCAAGAGGACCGCGGGGATCGTGCCGCTCGCTCCCTCATTTGAGATCCAGGCCAACTCGGACTCAGAGGGGCGGCGAGTGGCGAGGGTCACACAGCGCCCTGCTAACCATCCCCCCATCTCCCGCCACCGGGATTCCTCAAGCTTGCCCGGAATTGAGGGAGAGCGAAAACCAGACTGGGGATCTGAGTTTCCCCTAGTCTTGCCCCGCGGCCTCTGGAGGCTGACGCCGGGGAGCTGATGGGGAGGGGACGAGGTGGGGATGCGTGCCACGGTGATGCAAACCAGAAGGGCCGGCGGTTGGGGGCATTCATGGGAGGCATTTGAATCCGTGGGTGGGGCATTGGGCGGTGAGAGGAGGCCTCAGAGGGGACCTTGAGTCCCGCTTGGGGACTTGGGACCCTGGCTTCATCTGGCAGGAGCCGCTGCACCTCCGTTTGCCCATCCGTGACATGGGGCTGTTGAGGTGAGCACACTGATCAGCCTGTCTTGGGCCTGCTTTGTCAGCGGTGTGGGCTGGGACAGACCCTCGTGGGGTTTGCTTAGAGACCCCTCCGTGGGGGTGGTCTGTGGACTTGGGTAGTCAAAATCTTCTTAAAGACCAGTAGCCTGGTTCGTGGCTCCGCCTTTTTGCCAGATGCTGAGGAAAGCCCTCGACCTGTTTGATCTCCATCCTTATCATGACCTGGAGGCTCAGGAAGGTCTATTTTTAACCTCATTTCACAGAGAAGGTAACCGAGTCTGTAAAGAGGCGAAGCTGCTTGCGCAAGGCGCACAGCGAGCGGGTGGGCGAACCCAAGGCCGGCGGGCCCGCGGCGCCAAATCCGGGGTTGGCTCTGGCATCTGTCCCAGCCCCGCCAGAGGGGACACCAGGGCCAGCAGATCGGGCCGCAGGGACTGGGGGCCCGATCGGGGTCGTGCATGGGGCTTCTGCCCCGGCCCCACCCGTCTGACCTCCTTCTCCCTCTTTATCCGGATGGTGCCCGCGAGGGAACTGCCACTGTGGACGGGTTGGACTGGTTTGGGAGGTGGCGGCCTGGGGGTGGGGCAGAGTTTGGCTGCCTCTACTATGCTCCTTTCCTGTCAGGTCCTTCCCACCTGAGGTCTCCTGGGGGTCGGCCCTGGTGGAGCAAGGCTTCCTTTCCCATCCACTCCATCTCTCCTGCCTTGGGAGCAGCACCCAAGGTTCTATTCCCAACTTTTCGCTGCTGCAGAGGTCTCCGGCTGGTGGTTGGGGGCCAGATGGAGGAGGGGACAGATATGTTTGCAGACATATTTTGTTTGCTGCACATGCAATGTTTTAATCATTATTATTGAATATGCTAACAGTTTTAAGAATCTAGAGTTTTTATGTAAGTCTGGATTTCCAGCTTCCTGGAACAATACACCTACCACCTTGGACCCATATACCTGCAGCAGGCAGGGTACCTAGATGTCTCTAGTTCATCTCTGATCACCCAGTTGACATCTGGCTCCCATAAATATTTCAGTTCAATAAATATTTATTGAACATTTTACCTTAGTATGTGTCTAGGGCAATATCTTGAAACTGGGGTATAGTGAACAAAATAGCCACCCTCACCTGCCCCCCCCCCACACCCCTGCCCTCATGGAGCTGATATTTTAGGGGGGCAGGGACAACAAAGAATAAAACACCCATACACAAATAGAGTACTTGTGCAGGGAATAAGGAGAAAAGAAATAGTGCGGGGAGGGTGTCAGGAGCGCAGGGGAGAAACAGGATGTGGTATTGAAATCAGTGCCTTATTTATCTACTCTGGGGCCTGGGAAAGTCAGTTCTCTCAATCTCAGTTTCTCCATCTGCACAATGACCCACAGGCTTGTGGGAGGTTATAGGGAGGATGGCACCCAGCAGGGATCCCTGCCTCCCCACCCTAATCCAGACTCGCTCCCTTCTGGATTTTTGGATGTCTAGGTGGGGCTGTCCAATGTAGCTTCCTACCATGGATGGAAATGCTCTACTCTGTGCTGCCAAGTACAGTGACAACTGGCCACATGTGGCTACTGAGAACTTGAAATGCCACTAGTGTGGCTCGGGAACGGAATTTTATGTTTTTATTTCATTTAAATTTAAAGTTAAGGTTGAATAGCCATATGTGGCTGGTGGCTGTTGAGCTGGACAGCACAGGTCTACATGGCTTGAACTGCATGTCCTCTTGGGGAACACCTAGATTAAGTACCCGCCCTCTCTGTTTTACAGATGAGAATGTTTAGGACTTGGTATATGGGTTTTCTTCTGCCCCATCACCAAGGGGCCTTGTGGGGTGACTCTGTGGGCTTGACCCTTCCTTGGAAACAGGGTCAGGGTTGGCTTGATGCCTGGGACATCAGGCTCTGACACTTGGGTGACCACATGGACACTTGTGCATCCAGGTGTATGCCCTCCTCCCAGGTGAGTGCCCATTCCATGGCTGCAGGCAGATCAAGGGTCTGCCGGATGCCTCCATGCAGGGCTGTGTGATTTGGGACATTTCCAGCTTCTCTCAGCACAGCATAGCTCAGGGCTGACGTTTCCACGTGACAGGCATTTGTGGATCACCGTGGGCCATCCAGTTCTATGCTGGAAGCTGACGGATGTATGGACTCCACTGGGGCGGGGGTGGAGATTTTCTTTGCTCCTTCCCTATAAGCTCTGCCCTTTGCCTGGGGCCTGGCATGTCTAGGCGGGTGGATGGCACAGGGAAGCTTCCTGCCTGGATGGGTGAGGGGTAGAGGTGGTACCAGGCTCCCTTTGGGAAGTCCAGATGGGGTGTGGGGCTGGAGCCCTTTTTCTTGGTCATTTAACCCTACACTCCTGTGGCAGCACCTTCCTTCTTGGTGGTAAGGGGCAGAGCTGGGTTAACTTAAGCAAGTTGGTTGCCTCTCTGGGCTTCAGTTTCTCCATCCAAAAAATGGGGCTGTTGAGAGGACCTGAGGTTGAGTTGACTGGTGCGTAGCACAGAGCCTGGAGCCTCCCTTGCTCCCTTTAGCGCTTGCCTTGCCCTGTCTTTTCTGCCCAGGTTGCCCAGGTCTTTCTTCTCTAGCACCTTTTTTCTTCTCTTGGCCTCAGCTGGGCCTGGTTCCCCCGGGGCAGGAGGGAGGGGGTGTGGGTGGGGCCTGAGGCCCCGCAGCTGTTGCCTTCTGCCTGCTGATTGGCTCCTTATGGAGGGGCGTGGTTTCTACCTTATAATAGGGAAGGCGTCTTACCCTCTCTCAGCGGTGGCTGAACCTCTTTGTCTGAGCGCTCTTGGCTTTTTTTTTTTTTTTTTTTTTTCCTCTCTCTCTCTCTCTCTCCTTCACTGCAGCAGTTGCCGGTGTTCAGCTGCCTACTTTCTGCCTGGATCTCTGGCTCCTCATTTCTCCAGTCTCCTCAGACCAAAGCCCTCGGGATATGCAGCAGCCATGCCTGTGGACACGCTGAGCCCTGGAGCCCCGGCCGCCCCTGCCCTACCTTGCCGCCTTCGGACCAAGGTCCCTGGCTACCTGCTACGGAGGCCGGCAGATGGTGGAGTTCGGAAACCGAGTGCTGTGGAGCGCCTGGAGGCCGACAAGGCCAAGTACGTCAAGAGCCTGCATGTGGCCAACACCCGCCAGGAACCGGTGCAGCCCCTGCTGTCCAAACAGCCACTTTTTAGCCCTGAGACTCGCCGCACAGTGCTCACGCCCAGCCGCCGAGCCCTGCCTGGCCCCTGCCGACGGCCCCAGCTGGACCTGGACATCCTCAGCAGCCTCATCAACTTGTGTGATAGTCCCGTGTCCCCTGCCGAGGCCAGCCGTACTCCTGAACGGGCAGAGGGAGCCGGCCAGCCTCCCCCAGCCACCCCTCCACGACCGCCGCCCAGTACCTCTGCGGTCCGCCGAGTGGACGTCCGCCCCCTGCCTGCCTCGCCAGCCCGGCTCTGCCCATCACCGGGTCCTGCCGCCGCCTCCAGCCCAGCCCGGCCACCGGGTTTGCAACGCTCTAAGTCGGACTTGAGCGAGCGCTTTTCTAGGGCAGCTGCTGACCTTGAGCGCTTTTTTAACTTCTGCGGCCTGGACCCGGAGGAGGCAAGAGGGTTGGGTGTGGCCCACCTGGCACGGGCCAGCTCGGATATCGTGTCCCTGGCAGGGCCCAGTGCTGGGCCGGGCAGCTCTGAAGGGGGCTGCTCCCGCCGCAGCTCGGTTACTGTTGAGGAGCGGGCCCGGGAGCGCGTTCCCTATGGCGTGTCGGTGGTGGAGCGCAATGCCCGCGTGATCAAGTGGCTGTATGGGTTAAGGCAGGCACGGGAGAGCCCAGCAGCTGAAGGCTAGACGCCACTGGGGAATTTGCCACAGGACAGATCAAGTGGTCCCTGGACCTCTCTTGCATCCATTCTCTGGAAGGCCATGTCAGAGGCTCCACCCTGGTGTGAACTTGGTGTGGAGGCAAAGGCTTAGAGGCTGGACCAGCATTCTTAGGCAAGGACTGACTCTGGGAGGGTTTTGCTCTTGACTTTGGACACTTGAGAACCCCCTCCTCCCATCCCAATACAAGGTTTTTGACATGAGTGTACTCCTGCTTAGTTCCTCTTGTGGGCCTGCATTTGGGGTGCTTTGCCCTCCCCACTGAGAGTGAGGGGCCAAGGGATCTCCTCAATCTTGTCTCCCCAGCGGCTCTGTTTCCTCCTTCCTTCCTTGGCCTCTGTCATTTGCTGACTTCCTCTTCCTTACCCAGCGGAACTCACCCTGGGGTCAGGGCAGTGGGGAGGGGCCTATCCACTGCTCTTCCTAGTCCTTGGCAGCTGGCCTAGGTGGGCAGACTATAGGAGGGACTGGTTAGGAGTCTGCATTGCTTTGACTTCCCTCCCCTTGGTTAATAAACACAAATGCTTGTTTCTCCAGGGCTGGGCCTTCAGACTCTTCTGTGTTCACAAGAGAAGGGGTAAGAGAAGTCTTGGGGTGGGGCCATCAAAGCAGTAATTGTTTACCCCGAGATCTAGTGGTGGGGCATGATGATAGCAGCTGGCCTGGCTGGAGACATGTCCCCGCGATGGGTTCTCATAACTCTCCTGGAAGGCTGGCAGGCCTGCTTCATCAAGGAGGAAACTGAGGTCCAGCCACGAGTGGGCTGGAATAGAGCTGGGAGTAGGAATGGGGTCTTTCCCCTGCACCAGGAAGGGAGCCTGCAGGGGAAAGGCTGATGGGGTGCATAGACTTTCCCCTGCCATGAGTGTTCCATCCTCATCCAAGCCCTGCCCAGTTCCCAAGGGGGCAGGAAGCTTGGAGAGAGTAAACCCTGAACTTGAGGTCGCACAGACCATAGAGTGAGGATGGGAAATGGGAGTTTTTGGAGGACGAGAGACTTGGGGTGGACGGCACAAAATGAGTGGCCTTGCCTGGTGATCTTGGACAAGCCAGTCTCCCTCTGGGCCTCAGTGGGAGAGTTAGGCAGCACAGTCCTCCTTGGGTTGGGGCACTGGTGCATTCTGGGCCTTTCATGCTATATTCCAAAACCTGGGGAGAGGGGAAGGAAGGGGCTGGCACTGGGCTTTGAGGCCTCAGCTTCTTCCAGTCTCCCTCCAGGTCAGTTACCTACTAGGAGACCCCACCTTGGCTAGTGGAGCAGCTAGGGCTAGGGCTGGGCTTACAAAGGGCAAAAGTGGTGGTGGCCTCTCTGGTGCCCCACAGTGGGAGTGGAGAGGGGGTGGGTGGCGCTTCCTTTCACAGGCTGCCTTGGCTGCAGCACTCAGAAACAGGAAGCTCTAATGGGGGCCCTGGTGACAGGTTTGATGTAGGTTTTATTTTAAGCATAAAGAGGAGATTTCCGTTGGACTGTTGACAAACATCCAGGTCAGCCCAGCTGTCCATCTCTCTGTCTGTCTGCCTGTCTACAACTAGCCCCCGGGGGCCTGGGATGCGCCTGGGCAGTTTGGTGAAAGAAGGGAAAATTGGGTTCTAGAAGAAGATGGTGTTCCAGCTCACAAGACTGGAGCTTGTGATACAGGTGGGGAGACAAGCATGAGGAGGGTGGTGACCTACCCACAACCCCCCGTGGTGCCCAGCAGTTTTGACAGTGCAGAAGCTGGGCCTCCAGGGTCCCCATGCTGAAGGAGTGATGGTGTCAGGAGAGAGAATCCAGGCAGGATCTGCAGACGTGGTGCCCTTTGAGGTGTCAAAGACTAGATTTCCTGGACACTTCTGCTAGAATTCAGGGCTAGTCATTGCCCCTTGCTGTGACCTGGCAGCCTCCGAGTAACGCAAGAAGGTGGATGGGCTGGCTGCATTTTACATGTGAAGAAATTGAGGTTCAGGTCACAGGACTGGTGGGTGACACCTTGTTTCTGAAGGAGGTTTCAGTGCTTGAATCCTCAAGGTAGCCATCTGAGGACTAGAATTATTGTCAGAGCAGGATGCTGAGCTCACGGAAGGATAGCGACTTGTAGACTGTCACATAGCAGGTCTGCAGGACAGCCTGGGGTCACACTCTTGCCTGCCAGACACATCGCAGTCTGTATTCCTGGTTCTCCCAACACATACCCCACCACTCTTTCTCATCTTGGCAGCCTTCTGGTCACTTTATTACTGAGCATCTACTGGGTGCCCAGCAGTGGATAAGACAGACATGGCCCCTGTCCTAGTCTGGAGAAGAGAATGGGCAACTAAACATTCAGCACATAAATCATCATAGAATGTAAAGCAGGTATACTCAGGGACTTCTGCCCTAAACCAGAGCTGTTCCCAGGAGCTAGACCAGGGAATAGCGGCAAAGAGAATGCCTTTCCATAAATCCACTGGGAGGGTCTGTTGGGGAGAGAGCAAGGAGGGATTCTTAGAAGTGGGGAAGGTGCCAGATTGAGTCTTGACTTCTCCAATGGTTATGGCTTGGACTTGGGAGGGCTCCCCCTGTTTCAGGATTCTGGAGCCTCCCGCCTTCCCTGCAGGCCTCTGTGGAGGGAGCAGGGCGGGAGGGCTTTTGCACTCCTCCCTCCCACAACCCTGCAGCCTCGGGGATCTGTGGAAACAGCCCCTCTATTGTTCTGCCTCCAGTTGGAGTGTGAGCCCTCGGAGGGCCTGCAGCTGCTGCCCTGTCTCCTGGGGCTGCCCAGCCTCCGAAGCAGCTCCCCCAGGCCAGCCTGGCCCCAGCTGCCTAGCCCCTAATTAGGCAGAGATGAGATCTGCTCCCTGATCCATTTCCCACTAGCTAATTATATACACGTGGATTTGGGAACCAGGCAACCCGGCTGCTCACTTCTATCATGAAGGTAGTTGGGCCCTGGGAAAGGCAGCCCCCCACGGACCTCAGTTTACCCTTTTGGCAGAGGGTGGAGTGTAGCTGCAGAGGCCTGTTCCTGTCCTTGGTTAAACAGTTGTGTTCCTGCTACCGAAACATTCAAGGAGACCCCACATCTTACCTGATAATCCTGTGTACAGGGGACCAGGAAAGGGCTGAGGAATTTGGCTATAGGAATTCCTTGACTCTAGGACCCCAGGGTAGCGGGGGGATATAGGTGAGAGTGCGGCTGCAGCTGGCCGCCAATTAGATGTGCATATAGGAGGGCTTACAGTTGTGCTGGTCCCCTATCCAGGCTGGTTGATCCGGGTGGGCTGAACACCTGGCTGGGTGTGGTGGCTCACGCCTGTAATCCCAGCACTTTGGGACGCCAAGGCGGGTGGATCACTTGAGGTCAGGAGTTTGAGACCAACCTGGACAACGTGGTCAAATCCCATCTCCACTAAAAATATAAAAATTAGCCAGGCATGGTAGCGGACACCTATAATCCCAGCTACCTGGGAGACTGAGGCATGAGATTCGCTTGAACCCTGGAGGTGGAGGTTGCAGTGAACCAAGATCGCACCACTGCACTCCAGCCTAGGTGACAAAGCAAGACTCCCTCCCAAAAAAAAAAAAGGGAGTGAACACCCCATCCAGGTTTTTAGAAAGGTAATATTGGTTGATGGGTGTAGCAAACCACCAAGGCACATATATACCTATGCAACAAACCTGCACATTCTGTACATGTATCTCAGAACTTAAAGTATAATACAAATTTTAAAAAGGTAATATTATTTTTCAGATAATTCACTCATACATTTCTTCCAACATTTTATTAAGAAAAATTTCAAACATAGAGTTGAAAGAATTATACAGTGAACATTCATATACCTGCCTACTAAAGCACACTTGTTAATATTCCACTATATTTGCTCTGTCAGGAATCTACCCATCTTTCCATCCATTAATACAACTTACTTTTTAATAAAGCTTTTCAAAGTTGCAAATATCAGTACACTTCCCTTAAAGTACTTTAGTATGCATGCCATTAGCTAGAATTCAATATTTTGTTTGTTTTGTTCCTCTGGAGGTAAGGTTTACATGGAATGAAATGCACAGATCTTAAAGGTACCATTTGCTGAATTTAGACAAATGCATACTGTACCCCAGACCCCTATCAGAGTATCAAGCATCATTGTCACCTCAGAAAGTTTCCTTGCATCGCTCTCCTGCCGATTCCTGCCTGCCCACCATGGACATATTTTTATATCCATATATATCCAAATATGTGTGTGTGTGTGTGTATATATATATATTTATTTATTTATTTTTTGAGACAGAGTCTCGCTCTGTTGCCCCGGCTGGAGTGCAGTGGTGTGATCTTGGCTCACTGCAACCTCTGCTTCCCAGTTTCAAGCGATTCTCCTGCCTCAGCCACCTAAGTAGCTGGGACTACAGGTGCACGCCACCATGCCTGGCTAATTTTTGTATTTTTTGTACAGATGGGGTTTTGCCATGTTGGCCGGGCTGGTCTTGAATTCCTGACCTCAAGTGATCCGCCCACCTTGGCTTCCCACAGTGCTGGGATTACAGGCGGGAGCCACTGTGTCCAGCCAATTTTAGGCACATATTGACTGACTTTCTGGTCTGATGTTTTCATAGTGTGGCCTCCACTGCCTGGCTGCCTGGCTTTGGATCCCAGCCCTTCCTCTTTCTGGCTGTATGACCTTGGGCAGTAACTTAACCTCCTTGGGCCTCAGTTTTCTCATTTGTAAAATGAAGGTGATAAGAATAGTGCTTAGGTTATTGAATTGTTGTAAGGATTCAACATGTAAAAGGCTTAGAATAATGAACATCACCCAATGAATAGTCAAGCTTTTTCTTCTCATAATGATTATTATCAAGAAAGATTTAGCTTTTGGTTCCCCCCTTTCAATCGGCATTTATCACAATTTTTTGTGAAGTGGATTTTAGTGTTACTTATATTAGAACTATATAAATACTGTTTCCTGTGAAGCCTAGTCATATATTTTGGTTACATTTCCTTTCCTATACAACTCTTTGTTCTTCCTGGAGTTACTACTGGCTTTGCTTTTTTTCATTTGCTCAGTTTCCTCTTTTTTTTCTTGAGACGGAGTCTCGCTCTGTGGCCCAGGCTGGAGTGCAGTGGCCGGATCTCAGCTCACTGCAAGCTCCGCCTCCCGGATTTACGCCATTCTCCTGCCTCAGCCTCCCGAGTAGCTGGGACTACAGACGCCCGCCACCTCGCCCGGCTAGTTTTTTGTATTTTTTAGTAGAGACGGGGTTTCACCATGTTAGCCAGGATGGTCTCGATCTCCTGACCTCAGTTTCCTCTTAACCCATCCTTAATTCTCTTAATTCTTTGACACCCTCAATCTCCCCATAGTTAACATTACACATCCTGAAACCCTTCAAGTGCTTTTAAAGAAGCATCCCTGTCCATTTTAAAAAATTGGACACCATTTTAAAAATAGAATCTCAAATACAGTCTGTAAGATAAGGATTTGTGAGCGTCTACTATGTGCCAGGAGCTGTGCTGGGCAGAGTAGGAAGGTAGCCAGATAGGTGATATCCCTGCCCGTGTGGGTTTCCAAGAGGGATGAAAACTGAGGCTCCACACCCCCAGCCTCTGCATTAACCTGGGAACACCTCAGCACCTCTGGGAATCTCAGCACCTCAGGGAGCCCAGATTTACTTATTTGTAAAATGAGGATAATTTTGTCATTCTGCAGTCACTCCTTAACCATGTTGTCTGGGGCTGTGTTGTGGGTGCTGGGTACATAGCAATGATCTCCCCATCCCTTGAGGGGCTCACAAGAGCTGTGGGATAGGATGGAGGCTGTGGATGGCAGGGGAGCAAGGGGAGCTAGGGAGTGGGTTTCACAGAGGAAGTACCATTGGAGGAAGAGGGTCTTGGTGGGTAAGGGTAGTAAACAGCTGTTATGTTCCAAGGGCTGTGTGAAGAACTTCCATGTATTATCCCATCAAATCCTCCCAAAGACCCATTGAAGGGGGTCCTATTTTTATCACAATTTCATAGATGGGGAAACTAAGACCAAGAGAGTCCAAGGCCAGGGTCACACAACTAATAAGCTGCAGAGGCAGTGTTCGAACCCATGCAGTTGGGTTCTTAACCACACACTGCACTGTCTCTCACATCCAGATGCACAGCTCCTGTCCCCACCCCATCCTGTAGCTACCTGGTCCTCTCCTGTCTACCCACTGGTGCTAACCTCTGGCTCATTCCATGCCCTTTGCTTTATTCATCCATTCATTCAACACAGATCTACTGGATGCCTTTTCCATGCCCAGCCCTGGGCTGGGCAGGGCCAGGGACATAGAGCTTGGGCAGTATTGACTCACCCATTCCCAGATAGGCATTGACATTGACATGCAAGCTGCCAGGAAAGTTGTCTAAATAAAGGGGTGTTTGGGGTTGAGTGATGGCTGTGTGTGTGTGTAAGTGTGTGTGTGTGTGTGTGTGTGTGCGGCCTGCAAGGGGTGTGTGAGTGTCTGTGTGGCAGTGACAGACTTTCTGTGGAGGCCATTTATGAAGTTACATCTGTGTACTCTTGAGAATGTGTTGTCTGTAGAGGGTGTGTACACCAGGTATGTGGATCAGTGAGGTTTTGCTGCATAACAAACCACTCTAAGCCCAGAAGCCTAAAACCACTTATTAGCCCGTGTGAATTGGCAGTCTGGCCTGGGCTTAGCTGGGCAGTTCTGGTTTTACCTGGGTTTGCTTGCCTTGCTGCAGTCAGCTGAGGGTGGGGTGTCTGGGAGGGCTTCACTCACATGCCTAGCAGTTGGCAGGCTGTTTGCTGGGGTGCCTCCATTTGCTTTGATGAGGCTGGCTTGGGCTCATTCTTATGGTGACCTCAGGGTTCCACATTCAGCAAGAGAAGATAAGCTCCAACACACAGTGCATTTTGAGCCTCTACTTGTGTCAAGATTATAAATGTCCTAATAGCCCAAGTGACATGCCAAGTCAGATTCAAAGGATGGAGAAATAGACTCTCTCTCTCTCTCTCTCTCTCTCTCATTTTTGTTTTTGTTTTTCGAAAACAAATCTGGCTTGTCTGGCTCCATCACCCAGGCTGGAGTGCAGTGGCACGATCTCGGCTCAGTGCAACCTCCACCTCCCAGTTCAAGCAATTCTCCTGCCTCAGCCTCCTAAGTAGCTGGGACTGCAGGTGCGTGCCACCACACCCAGCTAATTTTTGTATTTTTGGTAGAGACAGGGTTTCACCATGTTGGCCAGGCTGGTCTCGATCTCTTGACCTTGTGATCTGCCTGCCTCGGCCTCCCAAAGTGCTGGGATTATAGGTGTGAGCCACCGCGCCCAGCATAGACTCCATCTCTTAGTCACATTACACAGGGCATGAGTACAGATAGGGAGGAATTATTGTAGCTGATTTTCAAACAACTTACCTATGTGTGCAGGTAAAGAACTAGGGAAATTTCTCAGTTTTGGAACTAAAAAAAAATATGGGCTCCAGTCCTGGCTCTTCCATCCTTGCTGTCTGACCCTTAGTCAAGTTGCCTCATTCTCTGAGCTTCCATAAGTTGGATAAAATTGAATGAAATGAGATGATCTTTATAAAGTGTTTGTGCAACTCATTTGTTTACAAATGCAGCACATATTTATTGAGGCCTCCTATGTACCAATTACTGGTCCCACCCTGAGGATATTGCAGTGAACAAAATGGACCAAAACACCTGCCCTTGGGAAGCTCACAGCCTATGTTGTGGACAGACATTAATTGATCATCTTAATAATTTTATGACCATTGAGAGTAGATTCTGGAAGGAGAGATTGCTGACCTGGCCGGGTTGATCTGAGAAGCCAAAGATATTTAAGCTGAGATGTGAAGGATAGATAGGAGACAATGAGGAGAAGAAAGATAGGAGTGGAAAATGATTCTAGATAGAGGGCATGTGCAAAGGCCCTGTGGTGGGAGGAGTCAATTCCAGGAATAGAGAAAAGGTGGGTGGGGCTGGGCCTGAAGCACCAGGGCCAGATGGTGTGGGGCTGCTGGAGCCTTTGAACAATGTGAAGATCAGTCTTGCCAGGCAGCCTGAAATAAAACCCAAAGGCCTAACTCCTCCACAAGGCCCTCATGATCTGGGACCCTGTTACTCCTCCAGTCTCCCCTTTACCTACTCTGCGGCAGCCATGCTGCCTCCTTCCTGTTCCAGGAACACCCCGGACACATTCCTACCTCAGGGCCTTTGCACTTGCCATTGCCTTTACCAGTATCGATCCTACCCAGATACTCTGACCACTCCTTCTGTCACTTCATTTCCATCTCTGCCTCTTCAGAGGGGCCTTCCCTACCCACCCACCACAACCCCCCTGCCCCTCCAGCTAAGCAGTCAGCATCCAACAGTCTCTACTTGCCTGGCCTGGTTTATTTCTCTTCCTAGCACATATCACCTCCTGGCTTATATTAGCCAGAGGCCACATTGTCTTTTTCCCTTCTGGATCTCTCACTAGAGTGCAGCTCGGTAGGCAGGGACTTGGCCTTGCTATAGTCTGTGTCCTCAGCCTCAGGGGAAGTATAGGCATTCCATAAACATTTGCAAATAAAGAAATGAGTGAAAATGAGTGAGTGAATGCTGGAAAGAACTAGCTCCTGGAATTAGGAAGTCTGGGTTCAAGTTCTAGCTGGGCGATCCTTTCTGTTCATTGGTTTCTGCAGTTGAGCTGTGAGGCATTTGTGGTCTCTAGGGAGGTTCTAGGACAGGAAAGGAATACTCCAGGCTGTGGAGGGGGCAGGGCCTATGGGGGAGAAGGGAGCTGGGGCCTTCTCTTTGGCCTTCTGGCGTTTGAAAATAGCCTAGCCCAGCCCCTAGCTTGGGCCCCTACCCTCCCTGGGGCGCCCAGCTGGAGCCAGGGGGCTGTGTCTGGAGCCTGCCAGCCTGGTGCTGGGCTGGGATCAAGGCCACCTGACAGCTGGGCCAGGCAGTCCTGGAAGGTTCTTAAGGGCAAACAGGGCCTGCTGGATGTCCCAGACCTCCCTCCCCACCTATGGTCCCTCCTCCCTCAGTGTCCACCGGCAGGATAAATCCCTTAATCCTCTAGAGGCCTGCAGCCTTTGCAGCTTGCAAATCTTTTTCTTGGTTTGTTTCTAATTTCACCCCTGCTCGGTAGCTACTTTACTGGTGGGGACACTGAGGCTCAGAGATGACAGCTGCCTCACTGAGGTTACATTGCAGTTATGATTCAAGCTTGTCTTGCCCAGGCCTGTCCTGTCACCTCTTGCACATGTGTGTGTTTGTGTGTGTGTGATCTCACTATCAAAGAGTGCCCTCCCTTAACCACCGGTGCCCTGGGTCTCTGATAAGGTGTGATGATTATGAGCACCTGGAGCCAGGTGGCCTGGGTTCAAATCACATCTTTGTTACTTCTGCACTGGGTGGATTGCTGGGCCACCCCCACCTCAGTGTCTGCTAATAGGACAAATCCCTTAATCCCAGGCACTGGGGCACTATCAGGACTAGCATTGTATACATTGCACAGGTTTTAAAAAGTGTAATTTGTATGCCAGGCACAGTGGCTCACACCTGTAATCCCAGCACTTTGGGAGGCCGAGGTGGGTGGATCATGAGGTGAGGAGTTCAAGACCAGCCTGGCCAACATGGTAAAACCCCGTCACTACTAAAAACACAAAAATTCGCCAGGCATGGTAGTGGGTGCTTGTAATCCCAGCTACTCAGGAGGCTGAGGCAGGAGAATCACTTGAGCTGGGGAGCTAAGGTTGCACTGAGTTGAGATTGTGCCACTGCACTCTAGCCTGGGCAATAAAGCAAGACCCTGTCTCAAAAAAAAAAAAAAAAAAAAGTTTGTTATCAATATTTACACTTTTAAACCATTGGAAGAATAATGTATATATAAACCAGCTAATGAACACCTACCAAGCCCCAGGCACCAACTGTGTGTCCAGTACAGAGCCAGCTGCTCCAGGGCAATTCGTTCCTTGGAGGGGGTGTCATGATGAAGTGTGCACGGTTCCCATTTCCTCCAGCATAGTCTCAGAACGGGGAAGCCATGTGACTGAGGTGACAGCCAGGGAGGACAGAGGCCCCGGGCACTCACCCCTCTGGGGTCCAAGCCCCGGTGGCATGTGTTGTGTCCCTGGGTAGGTGTGCCACTCCCTGTCTTGTCTCCAGTGTTCCTGTTGGCAAATCAGGGATGGGACAGAGGTGAATGGAGAGGCCCTGCCCAGCCTACTGTCATCACCCAGGATCTTAGACTCAGTGGGGCCAAAGCTGCCAGGTTCTCCTGGTCAGTGAGGCTGCAAAAAATATTTGGCATGTTATTCTCTCACCATTTAAATGTTGGCAAGTAACTACTTAAATGTAAAATTACCCCCATATCAAGCATATAAAGTTATTTATTATACCATTGTTTACAATAGCAAATAATTGGAAATTATTTGAGAAATGGCTAAAGAAACTCAGGCCCAGATATGCAAGGGAATCCTAGGCAGCCCTCAAAAAGATGTCCTGCAAACAGGAATCACAAGATACACAACACAGGTCAGTGAACAAAGCAAGTTGTGGCATGATACCCACAGTGTTCAGCTGCTGGTGGAAGCAGGAACACATGTCCATGTACTCTTGTACTGGCACAGAAGCTGGAGAATTATCCTGGGAACCCTGCACACTGGCTGCCCCGGGGGAGGGGAACCGGCAGGTTGAGGTCAAGGGTGTGAGGCAAGACTCACTATTTACTTTACATACCTTTTGAATTTTGAATCATGTGAATGTGTTATCTGTGCAGAAAAAATAAAAATACATGTAAAGTAAAGTGAAAGTAGACAAGAAACCTGAAACAGAGACAGACAAGCAGGCCTGCAGGCCCAGCCAGCTACCGCCCCCGGGCAACCTCATGCCTCATTGTGGGCTCTGCCCAGCTTGGTTTTGTGGCTCCACCCTCTACGGTCATATTTGGGTTTCCACACACACAGCACCCAAAGGAAATCCCAGCCAATGAACATCAGGTTCTGGGCTGGGCCACCTGCCAAGGTGGTTGGTGGGCATGACACTGCCCCGGGAATAGCGTCGTCCAAATGCCTGAGCGATGACACGGCCCCAGATGGAATGATGCTGCTGCCCACAGTCTCACAGGCCCTCCCATCTCGCCTTTGTTCTGCAACCTCCAGGTGGGTGTATGGACACTCCAAAACAGCCATCCCTGTCAATGAATCAGCCTGCAGGGACTGAATTCATTCCTTCATTCATCAGTATCCATTGAGCACCTACTATGGGCCAAACGCTCTTCTAGGAACTGAAGATGCAACGGAAAACAAAACAGATAAAAATCCCTGCCCTTGAGGAGCTGAAGTTCCAGAGGGGACACAGACAATACTTGCCAGAGTGAAAATGTTAAGGAGGAAAACGAAGCAGGGAAGGATGGGGAACTATAGACTTTTTTCCTTTTTTTATTGAGGTTTAATTGATAAACAATAAAATTGGCCCATTTTAGGTGTACAGTTGGATGCATTTTGACAGTTGTATGGCACTAGAAACAAGTGCTAGAATTCCTGTATCATCCCACCATGTTCCTTCATGCCCCCTCGCAGTCAACCCCTGACTCCCATCCGCTCCCACCCGAAGAAACTACAGATCAATTTTCTTTCACTGTAGATCAGCTTTGTCTTTTCCAGAGTTCATGCAAATGGAATCTGGCTTCTCTCACTCAGCATCATGGACTTGGTTGAGATTCACCCATGTTGCTGAGTGTATCTGTAGTGTGTTCCTTTTTACTGACGAGTAGGATTCCATGGTGTGGATGCACCGTATTTTGTTTATTCACCCAACTTGTTGACGGACATACGGATTGTTCCCATTTCTTGGCTATTACAAATAAAGCTACTGTAAACATTTGTGAACAACTCTTTGTGTGGATGCGTATTTTCATTTCTCTTGGGTAACTACCACAGAGTGGAATTGCTGGACCTGGTGGTAAGTGTATATTTAACTTTATTAGAAGCAGATCTCATGCTTTTAAACAGGGTGGTCAGAGCAGGCTTCATCGACTAGGTGGTATTTCAGGAGAGGCCGGAAGGAGGTAAGGGGTGTCTGCAGGGAAGAGTGTTCTAGGCTGAGGGAACAGAAGCAGTGTGCGCCTGGAGTGTTTGAGGAACAGCATGGAGGCCATCGAGGAGGGAGTGAAGGGCATGAGGGGAGAGGACTAGGAGGTGCGCTTGGTGTGGAATGAGGCTGGATGATATAGGGTCGCATACGTCATGGTGAGGACATTTTTTTTTTCTTTTGACATGGAGTCTCGCTCTGTCACCCAGGCTGGAGTGCAGTGGCACAATCTCGGCTCACTGCAACCTCTGCCTCCTGGATTCAAGTAATTCCCCTGCCTCAGCCTCCCAAGTAGCTGGGACTACAGGCACGTGCCCCCACACCCATTTTGTATTTTTGTAGAGACAGGGTTTTGCCATGTTGGCCAGGCTGGTCTCAAATGCCTGACTTCAGGTGATCCGCCCACCTCAGCCTCCTGAAGTATTGGGATTACAGGTGTGAGCCACTGCACCTGGCCTAGGACATTGATTTTTCCTCTGAGAACCCATGGGAGGGGTAAGCAGAGGTGGGACAGGATCAGACTTGCATTTTAACACCTTCCCCCATCTCCAGCTACCAAGTGGAGAACCCCGCTACAGGGTTGCGGGGAATAGGCTACTGTAATAGTCCTGGCAGGAGGTGAAGGAGTTGGACTGGGGTGGAGGCGGTGGGGGCTGAGGGGTGTGGGATTCTGGATCTTTCTGGATTTACCCCAAATGTGGAACCAACAGGAGATGTATTAGATGTGGGATGTGGGGAAAGTAGGGACATGAAGGAAGGCTGGGACCCGAGGTGACCTCTAGGAACTGAGAGTGGTCCCCCAGCTCCCTGCTGGCAAGGAAACATGCACCTCGGACCGGCAACCACAAGAAGCTGAACTGTGCTGACAACCAAAGGAACTTAGAGTGGACCCTGAGCTGCACCAAGGATCACAGCCCAGCTGACACGGTGATTTCAGCCTGGTGAGACCCTAAGCAGAGAAGCCAGTCATTTCATGCCAGGACTTCTGACCTGCAGAAACTGTAAGAAAATAAATGGGTGTTAAGTCACTAAGTTTGTGATTGTTATGTAGCAATAGATGATTAATATGGGCATACTAGAATCCTACAATGTCAGAGCTAAAAGACTGCTTAGCAACCACTAAGCCCACCCCCCTCATGTACATATGGGGAAACTGAGGCTCAAAGAGCACACAGGACTTGAAGCCTGGTTCCTGCAGGGAGGTGACATCAGATAGAAACTGCCCCAGCTCTGGAGCTTCCACGAGTCCCAGCCTCTCCTCTCTTAGGAGGCTGCCGTACCTGCCCCTCCGCCAACCCCTGCTCATCAGGACTCCCAGAGAGCCAGCCCCTGGCCACCCACTATCTACCCTCAGCTCCCCAAGCAGCGAGTTCAGGCAGGCTCCCCACTGGTCCAGGCCCTCACCCCCGCAGCAGAGCATGGGCCAAGGGTGCAGGAGCCAGGCCTGAATCTGAGACCCCAGGGAAGAGAGGAACAATCACAACCTTAGGCCTGGAACCCCAGCTCTGTCACTCACCAGCTATGTGATCCTGGTTGAGGGACTCCCCTTTGCTGAGCTGCATGTATAAGATGGGAATAGGGATGCTTTCCTCTAATGGTCAATGAGCTAATGAAGATGAAACTCTTGGCAGGAGCACTGTAAATGCATGTATCCAACCTCTTCCTCTGCATGGGCCTCAGCTTCCCCATCTGCTAAATGGTCTTGTGTTCCAGATGTGTTTGGGGGGCCCTTGTAGCTCTAACTATTTTAGGATTCAGATTCTGGCTCTGCTTCTCACTAGCTGTGTGACCTTGAATATGTTCCTCAAGCTCTCTGAGCCCCAGTTTTCTCACCCATAAAATGGGGCTATTAATAATACCTTCTACTACAGAAGAGATGCAGGTCAGACACCTAGCAGAGTGACTCAAAAAAATGTTAGCTCGATGTGTTATCATCATCATGGTCACGTTTCTAGTGGTTGTGCCTGCTGGAAGGGGCAACAGGGCCGAGCCTCCCAGGGTGAGGAAGTTTGGTTTTCTTAGAGACAAACATTTGTAGGCTGAGCAAGGCTTGCATGCATTTCTGGGAAAGCAAAATTAGTTCATTTCCCTCCAACTCCCTGCCTGTGCAACGACCTAAAGCCAGGCTCTGAGTATCACAGTGCTTATAAGTGGTAAACCATGGGCAGGTTTGTGAAAATGAAAATATGCATTTATTTCTGTTCCCAGTTCTGAGAACTACCTCCTGTTTCCCTCTAGAGGATGGCAATGGCTTGTGCACATGCCTGGAGGTGGGAATGAGTGTCATGGACACAAACTGGGGTAGTTATCACTGTGATGTTCCCACTGGCCATGTCTGAATTGTACACGCAGTCCTCTGGCCATAGCTGATTCACCGGTGTTAACAGATACCTGACTGCAGGCTGGACAGTCAAGAGTGTCTATTGGAAATTTGACACTTGAATGGGGCACACAGACTGAGAGTGGCTGGAGATGCATCATTCCTGGCCAGTACCCTAGAGAGGAAAGCCACAGGCCCTGCCCCTGAGATCCCCAGAGATGCCTTTTCCTGTTCTTCCCACAAGAGTACTCGTGTTGGGGGTTTGCTCTTCCCTCATCCTGGGAATGCCTTTCCATAAATCCACTGCTGGGCTCCTTGGTTAGTCAGTTTTTTGGTGTTTGCCACCCAGTTCACCTTGGCCAATGTGCTGGCTAGGGAGACAGGATTGTTGGGGGTTCAGGGCAGACTGTGCAATGGGGCAGTGGCCCTCTACTACGTGCAGGCAGCTGTGGAGTAGTTCTGGGCAGAAAGAGCACTGGACCCAGAGTCTGGTTCTTCATGATGTACTGCTGTGTGACCTTGGGCAAATCACTTAACTTCTCTGTCTGGGATGGAACCAGGGGGCACCTCAGTAAGCAGATGGGGACACTAAGGATCAGAGAGAGGAAGGGCTTTACTTAAAGCCACACAACAGGTTTAGGACAGATCCAGGGGAGCTGGGCCCTGCAAATCCCAGCCCTTGGAGGGAAAAATTTCCTGGGTTAGGAAGCTTGTTTCTAACTATCACCAGGACCTGTTTACCCCAGATGAACAGGGTCCCCAGGCACTTGGCAGATCACAAATTTCTTTCCCAACCAATTGTCACATTTGGTCCTGGCAACAGCATCAATGGCCCAGGAGGGGGCTGAGTAAGCTGAGCCCAGAGAGGGACAGAGGCTTGTGCAGGGTCACACTACAAGTTCATGGCAGAACTAGGGTCTGGGCCAGGTCTGAAAAACTGGTGCTTTTTGCTTTAAATATAAGGAGGGTGAATTGGGGGTAGTGGCTAATGAGTTCTCCAAAGGAATTTTTAAACTGTTTGCTTTCATTTTGATGATAATCCTAAAAATGTAACTGAAGCATATCATGAATCATCTGCAGAGCCACAGGTAAGTCCTACCTGAGCTTGCCTTTGGACTTGGGATCACACTGGCAGCAAAGAATAGCATTTGTCGAGAATTCACTATGGCCCAGGCACTACGCTTAGCATTTTTAATCTATTTTTTAAAATTTTATTTAACCCTCACCACAACCCTATAAGATAAATACCACCAGCATCCCCATTTCACAGATCAGTCAGTCAAGGCACAGAGAGGTTAAGTAACTTGCAGCAATGTCAACAGCGAGCCTGTGATCTTGCCCACTACATTTTACCATTGTAACCAGAGGAGAAAATGGCAGAGGTGGCTTTGATACGTAAAGATGAATTCCTGCTAAATGAAGGCCAGTGATGCAGAAGTACAGTGTGGGGAGAAATTTCACCATGGGTGAAACGGTGCCAAATGGTGGGAGAACAAAGCCATCATCAGCATGCAGAGTTGGGTAGAAGTGCATGACAAACCCAAACGAAATGGCATCGCAATTGAGTGTCCCACATTCACACTGCTGGTGGCAATTCAGGTTTAGCAAAGCAACATCAACCATATCATTAATTAATTAATATTGTTACATTGATGATATGGCAGCATAGCTTAATGCTTAGGGCTGCAGGCTTAAGACTCATAATTTCAGACTTCAAATGCGTCTTCCTCTCTGCCCAGTCCTCAGACTATGGACAAATCACTCAACCTCTCTAAACCTCAGTTTTGCTCATCTTTAAAATGAAATTGTAATAGCACCTCATAGACTGCTGGTTGCCTATGCAGTTCCCTTCTTTCCCTGTTTTTTGTTGACCAAATCCTGATTTTATTCCTCATGGTGATATATCCAGCTAAATATGACTTTATTCCCAGCCTCTCTTACAGCTACTGGTGGCCAGTGAGTGGAAGTTATTCAGCGAGAGGCTTCTGAGGACTACCGCTAGAGGGGGCCGATACATCTGGGAGGAAAGCCCATTTGCTCTTCTTTCTCCTTCTCCCTACATGGAACTCAGGCATTATGGCAGGAGCCCCAGCAGCAATCTTGAATCAAGAAGTGACCTTGAGGATGAAGACACATGATAAGGATGAAGCAACATGAGGCTGGAAGGAACCTGAAACATTGTTGATACCACAGAGACTGCAGCAGCCCTGGGCTGACTCTTCCCTGATTTTTTTTTTTTTTTTTTTTTTTAAGTAAGACTTTTATTTTAGGACGTTTCTACAAAAATAAAAATAAAAAATTTAGCTGGGTGTCATGGCATCCCAGTAGTCCTAGTTACTCAGGAGGCTAAGGTGGGAGGATTACTTGAGCCCAGGAGTTTGGGGCTTCAGTGAGCTATGATTGTGCCACTGTACTCCAGCCTGGGTGACAGAGCAAGACCCTGTCTGTGAAAAAACCCAAAAACCAAAACCAAAAAAATCTTATATTAGGGTATGATACATATTAAAACCAAAAAATCTTATATTAGGGTATGGTACAGATGTCACAACAAATGAGCCAATACTGTTATTATTAACTGAAAAGTCCATACTTCATTCAGATTTCCTCAGTTTCTCCCTAATATCCCTTTTCTGTTCCAGGATCCCATCCAGGATTCCACATTACATTTAGTTGTGTCTCCTTAGGCTCCACCTGGTTGTGACGGTTTCAAAGACTTTCCTTGTTTTTGATGAACTTGATAGTTCTGAGGACAACCGGTAGGTATTTTGTAACACATTCCTCAAATTGTATTTTTCTGGTGATTTTCCTGTGATTAGACAGCAGTGATGTGTTTAGGGAGGAAGACCGCAAAGGTGAAGTGCCAATGTCATCGCTTTAGATGGGGGGACATAGTATCAATACGACTTCTCACTGTGGATGTTGACCTTGATCGCTGGCATGTTTCTCCACTATAAAGCCACTCTTTCTTTCCTCCATTCCATGCCGTACTCTTTGGAAGAAAGTCACTCCATGCAGCCCATGCTTAAGGAGTGGGAGTTATGTTCTACCTCCGGAAGGGTGGTGCACTTAAGCTACTTAAGCTACTAAGTTTTGGGGTATTTTTTATGTCACAAAACTAACAGATAAACAAACCCCTTTGTTTTGTAAATCTATGTTTATTTGGGTTTTCTATTACATGCAGTCAAGCCTAATTTTAAATGGATGCAGAATTTATTTCTCAGGGAGGTTGTGAGAATTGAATCAGAAAGGCAGGGACAGTACATACAGCAGTGTTTGGGTGAATAAACAGTAATAATAATCATTGTTGGCCAGGTGTGGTGGCTCATGCCTGTAATCCCAGCCCTTTGGGAGGCCAAAGCCAGTGGACTACTTGAGCCCAGGAGTTTGAGACCAGCCTGGGCAACTTGGCAAAAACCCTGTTTCTACAAAAAGTGCAAAAGTTAGCTGGGCATGGTGGCACATGTCTCTAGTCCCAGCTACTTGGGAGGCTGAGGTGGGAGGATCTCTTGAGCCTGGAAGGCAGAGGTTACAGTGAGCTATGACTGCATCACTACACTCCAGCCTGGGTGACAGTGAGACTCTGTCTCAAAAAAAAAAAATTCATGATTATTAATAACTTAATTACAAATAAATAATAATAATTATTATTAGTTTTGTAGTGCATTAGTATTTAATTGATAATTTTGCCTCTTTTTAGTTGTTTGGGAACTATAGGCCTAAGGAATTGATAGCTCACTTTATGAATGCACACAAATAAGTAATTTACTGTCAATGCCCTCCTAAGGGCCTAAGATCACCAGGAACGCACCTGTAGTTAAATAAGTGGGTCTATTACTCATTTGGACAAGAAAGTGCACACCATGGGGAACCCTGGAATGTCTTGGTAAGAGTGTTAGAAAAGGCTTATTATAGGATTGGCCTTTTGTTAGGTGACTTGAATAGGGTTTGAGGATGTGGGATTTTTCTTCAGATTGGATGCTTCAGGAAGCATCCAATCCAATCACTTCAGGAAGTGGGGGTAATTATGCAGTTGGGATCTTAACAAGTCCTTTCTATAGAGAAGGCAGACTCAACAAGGCTAACGGTTTCATTGGGAAAGAAGCAGTGGTCACTTGTATTAGCTGGGACTGGGGGGTGTTTGGTCATTTTTGTGGCTTGGAAATGTGCATGATTTGTCTTTGTTCAGGCACAGTTACAGAGTGTTCCACATTTTGTCTTGATTCATCAATCACTGAGGACCTCATCTGATGTTGGTGTTCTGGGCAATCATTAACGTTGGACAGGACATAAGCTGTTTCCTGTGCGTGTTGGGCTGACTCGCAGCAACACCCAGTCCTAGCTGATGACTATCCAGGACGGCCCCTGGATGTCAGGGCTGCTTTCCTCTTTCTCAATTTCCGTCAACATTAGTGGGTCTGAGAGGATCCCTTCCTACTTGTAAAGCTCTCTATATATTAAGTTGGAGCAACAAGCTCATTCCTGCTCAAACTGGGCAGGCATTTTTAGATTCTTTTCTACTCCCGGAAGTTTTACTGTCCCATTATTTGGTCTTGAGCTGGTCTCAGGAAGAAGTAATGAAGGTGAGAGATCTGCAGTGGAATCCTGGGAGAGGTGGCACATGTGGATCACTGAGACCCGGGCTCGGATGGTGAGGATTTGAAGATTCCTAAAGGCTATACCTAAGGGTCACCAGAGGGTGTCCAGCCCCCATTATCCAGATGGGGGAACTGAGGCCCAGGAGGGAAGGGCTCTGTGTCGGTTTCCAAGGTGTGCCATTCCAATTATCAACTGCCCTCCCTTACCTGACTGGCAGAGTCCCTTTCTTCCAGTTTGACAGAAAATACTGTTACCTCTTCTGCTGGCTGGGTGTGGTGGCTCACGCCTGTAATCTCAGCACTTTGGGAGGCTGGGGTGGGTGGATCACCTGAGGTCAGGTGTGTGAGACCAGCCTGGTCAACATGATGAAACCTAGTCTCTATTAAAAATACAAAAATCAGCCAGGTGTGGTGGCAGGCACCCATAATCCCAGCTACTTGGGAGACTGAGGCACAAGAATTTGCTTGAACACAGGAGGCAGAGGTTGTAGTGAGCTGAGATCGCACCACTGTACTCCAACCTAGAAGACAGAGCAAGACTCTGTCAAAAAAAAAAAAAGGAAAGGAAAGAAAAGAAAAACAAAGGTTCTCTCTTCTGCTGATGGGGAAAAGACACTACACAGCGTGGACACTACTCCAGTATGGACTACCAGGAGAACCACATTTGGGACCAATCTGACAGGGAGGTGGAAGAGTGAGTGGTTGAGTGGAGGGTCAGAAGTGGCCTGGAGCTTTACTGACATCATTGAGGTCCTGATTCCTGTCATCCCTGAAGCCTACCTCTAGATGATCAATTTCTTTTTCATTTAAACCAGTGGAGTTGGTGTTCTGTTACTTGCAGCCCAGAGCATTCTGAATGATGCAATGCTTACATTTCTGTTACCTCACTGAACTCCACCCTTTCTCTGAGAGAAGAGAACCATATTATATTCCAGAAAACTGAGTCTTAGAGAGGTCAATCAATTCGCTCAAGGTCACATAGACAGTAAACAGAGAAGCAAGGCCTTTTATCTCCAAAACACATCTACCTTCGCCTTTCCATCTTCCATCAGCTGGAAATCATCAACAAGGGCAGCGAGTTTGGAGTCTGGCTCTTGAGCCTTTTGTAGCATGCATGTGTTCCTGCTCTGTGCATACAAGCTCTGTGCACAGGTGCCCAGATGCACATGTGTGTGCTGAGGTTCAGCTCTGGAACTTATTTGGTACAACAGATGTGTCCTTTGGGCCCTCACAGGAACTTGGCATAACACACGTGCCTACAGAGGACTGTATTTTTACAGGCTGGAGTGCAGTGGCGCAATCTTGGCTCACTGCAAGTTCTGCCTCCTGGGTTCACGCCATTCTCCTACCTCAGCCTCCCGAGTAGCTGGGGCTACAAGTGCCTGCCGCCATGCCTGGCTAAACGTTTTTTGTATTTTTAGTAGAGATGGGGTTTCACCGTGTTAGCCAGGATGGTCTTGATCTCCTGACCTTGTGATCTGCACGCCTTGGCCTCCCAAAGTGCTGGGATTATAGGCGTGAGCCACCGTGCCCGACCAATGACTGTGTTTTTAATATAATTTGTTTCCTTCATAATCCAATGCATTTAATTTTATTTTAAGCATATGAAGACACCATTCTGAGGAGGGGTCCGTGGCTTCACCAGATGCCAAACATGCCCATGCCACAGCAAAGAAAAATTCATTGATCAATCCTTCAATGACCCCATGAAGCAGCAGTATTACCAGCTTGCTACAGAGGGGAACCTGAGGCACAGGGAGGTTGTGCAACTTATTTAAGGTCACACGGATATTGAGTGGTTGTGCATTATGATATCCATCAGTTGTTTTTATAGCCTGTGGGCTGGTGTGGGCTTATCCTTTGTGTCACATCAGAAAGCAAGTCTGGTTAATTATTTTCTTTCTCAAGGTTAACCGAGATCGATAAAAAATAATACACATATATCACATGGATTATTTGTGGTCATCATTTGCTAATCCTTATACTTGTGCCATGTTGGATTAATTATTACAGCTTTGTGAGCTGCTTTATTAAGGAGGGGAAGTAGAATGAACAAATCATGGCAAGTCACTTCACCTCATCTTCTCATTTAAGGATGTTGATTCTGGTGTTGCCAAGGTGACGCTGTCAGCTTTCTGAAGCATCTTTAAATGGGAGAGGTGAAGGCCCACACAGACTGAGGGGAAGGAAAACTCAGAAAAAAGGGTCAAATTCCCCAGCCACTGAGACAAACCATCCTGATGAGGATCATCCCTCACCCTCGGCACATGGCCGCTTTCTACCTCGCCCGTCGTGGATGTCTCTGGGGTGTACTCAGGGAACTTTCTCCCCAGTGTGGAAACTGCCTTTGCTGGGAACATGCAGAGATCTCAGAAATGCTGTGTTCTGCTGATCTGGCTCCCTCAGGATCCATCAGGTGCCAGTGGGAGAGACTGACGGGTCTTGGAGGCCTTTCCAGGAAGTTCCTCCTGCCCTTGGTATAGGAGTTTGGTGGTAGATACCCAGATGTCCAGAGTGTTCTGGGAGAGGAAGGCAGCTTACAAATATAAATGTGCTGGAGGTGGTGCATGGCTGTGCTGCCTTGGATGAGACCCTTTCCCTCTCTGAGCCCTAATTTCTTTTTTCTTTTCTTTCTGTCTCTTTTTTTTTTTTTTTTTTGAGACAGTCTGGTTCCATCACCCAGGCTGGAGTGCAGGGACGAGATCTCAGCTCAGTGCAACCTCCGCCTCCCGGTTCAAGCAATTCTCCCACCTCAGCCTCCCGAGGAGCTGGGGCTACAGGCATGTGTCACCATGCCCAGCTAGTTTTTGTATTTTTAGTAGAGACGGGGTTTCACCATGTTGCCCAGGGTGGTCTCAAACTTCTGAGTTCAGGCAATCCACCCACCTTGGCCTCCCAAAGTGCTAGAATTACAGGCTAGGAGCCACTGTGCCCAGTGCCTAATTTCTTCATCACTCAAATGGTAAGAAAACTAACCTGGTGCAGGGAGAGGTGACAAGGGTTTTGCATAGGAACCCACAGATGCAGGTATCCTAGAGGCTGGTCCCTATGAGCTGTGGCCCCCAGGAGACCCAATCTAGGCTTGAGACCACACCAGCCATGCCCTCTGCAGTGCCTTGTGCTGCCCAGGATCCTCAGGCTGGTCTTGTCTGCAGCCATTGTGAGTCAGCATCACTGTCAGAAGGGCTTCCAGAGGTTGCTAGGTGCTCTGTCCATGGGAAACAGGTTCAGAGAGGGCCAGGGGCTCTGATCCAATGGCAGAGCCAGGACTGAGAACAGGACCTAATATTCCTGGGCAGGACACAGCTGTGTCCTTGATAGTCTGAGGCAATCTGGGATGAACTGGAGCCTGGGGTCACGACCTGGGGACGGAGAGGCTGAGAGAGGGCACAGAGGTGGAGAGAAGATGGGAGCCAGGGACAGGGAAGGAGGGAAGGTGAACACCTGCTCCTGCCTGCCCAGCATCCCTGCTTCCTGAAGTCATGACTTGGGTGGCACTGACCCCACTGCTGGTGCCAGGCGTGATCATGTGACCAAGGTCTGGTCAAGCAGAGTAAGAGTGATAAGCGCAAGGATGGACACAGGACCAGTCCTGGCTGCAGAAAATCATTCCTTTACTGGAACCACGGAGACAGGGGAGCTCCCCGAGTCAGGGATCCTGAGCTGGGAGGACACGAGCCCGGGGCTGCCAAAGCCTTCTTGTGAGGAAAGATCCTGGCTGAGAATGAAGTCAATGGGGCAGATGGAAGGGCAGATGGAGGGGCTGAGAGTTGGAGCTGACATCATTTGAGCCTCTGGATCTAACCTCACTTGCCTTTACCCTTAGACAATAAATTGTGAGTCAATTTATTTCTTAGGGCTAGAATTTCTATCCCTTGTACCTGAGTCCTGGCATGGAGGAGGAAGGAAGATAAGAAAGAAGGATGAATATTTAAGAACGGGTGTCTGAGGCAGGGTATGGTGGCTCACGCCTGTAATCCCAGCACTTTGGGAGGCCAAGGCAGGTGGATCACATGAGGCCAGGAGTTTGAGACCAACCTGGCCAACATGATGAAACCCCGTCTCTACTGAAAATACAAAAGTTTGCCAGGTGTGGTGGTAGGCGTCTGTAATTCCAGTTACTCAGGAGACTGAGGTAGGAGAATCACTTGAACCAGGAGGCAGAGATTGCAGTGATCCGAGATCATGCCACTGCTGCACTCCAGCCTAGGCGACAGAGTGAGACTGTCTCAAAAAAATAAAATAAAATGACACGAAGAACGGGTGTCTGAGGGCAACTCAAATCAGCTTCCTGCCCCCTTATAAAATGGGAGTACAGAGAGGGACTTGGGCCTTCATGCCACCCAGAGGAGTTCTGTCCCTGGGCCTCACAGCGTTGCCCTGTCTCCTCTCTAGCTTGCAATCAGCCTAGAAACTACAGTAGAAAAATAAATGATGTGAATACAAAAATAAAACACCTTTTCCTCACCTGAGTGCAGGAGAAGGAGCGGCATGTGCTGGGGAATACCTTCCTCACCCCATTCACCTCTTTGGGGACAAACATTATTAGGCACCTGCTTCATGCCAGGCTCTACTAAGACGATGACATACATGGTCTCATTTCCTCCTTGCCACAGCCCAGCCGGGAAGGAATATTATCATCTCCATTTTACAGATGGGACAACTGAGGCTTTGACGATTGAGAAGATAACTGGTGCCTTGAGAGGCTGAGCCACTGGACCAAAGTGTCAGAGCTGGAGCAGGTTTGTCCGACTCCAAAGCCCTGCCTACCACACCACACTGCACACAGTAGAGGCTAAATAAAAGTCTGCTGGGCAAATGCTGCCTGAAGCAATTTGAGCAACCTACCCCTAAAGATTTCCCATCCTGCCTGAAATGCCACCATCAGCAACTATGTCCTTTGGGTCTTGAAGGGGAAAAGTGCTGTTTCCCAGGAATAAGATCAAAGTCAGTCTGTGCTGGGTTTACTCAGGGATCGGCTGAGAGTGGGACTCAGGACTGGGGTAGAGCCAGGGGGATGAAGGTATCCTATTCCCATTGGCCCAGCCTCATCCAGGAGAAAACCTTCTGAGGACAGATGTGTATCCTGGCGGTAGGGCAGATGGGCTCCTGGCTAGGCCTGGGTGTTGGCTGATGACAACAGGGCAGAGAGCATGACACAGTGATGGGGGCAGGTGACACAGTGGCTGTGGATCCTTTCTGACTCCATCCTCTGAAAGAAGCTACGTGGGCCCTGTTCTCCCAAGCTCAGGCAGAGGCCTGATCTCCTTCCCTGCAGCTCCCCACCTACCACCACAGAGTCAGCATCACTGCTGGATGGGGAAGGGGAGGGAGGCTAGGGGCTTCGGCTTGGAGGCAGAGAGGATCTGGACTTGGAGACAGATGTCCTGCCCAACAGTCCCTGTAATTGAGCCTGGGGGAGTTGAGGTTACAGGAAGTCCTGAGGGAAGCCACTCAGGTAGAGATCAGCTTCCTGGGGCTTGAAGGAGCTTTGGAAGGCATGAGCCTATAACACAGGCAGGGACTAAGTTCTAGACCCTTCTTCAGGGATGGTATCTGTTTCAACTGAAAGGTTATTTCTAGTTGTTTTTAGAGGTTGTTTGAGGCTGTCACTGTGGCCCTTGTAGCCAAAAAGGGTGAGTATAGCTGAGGTGGGGATGGGGCTGTGGGGCTCCTCCTTGCGCCAGGGGAGCACTAGCTTTGTCCAAGAGCATCTACAGCCCTGTGAGATGCTCTGGGACAAACTGAGCCCATTTTCAAATAAGTAAATTTGGAGAAAGCTGCCCACTCTAGCCACTTCATGGGTAGTCACAAGGTACTTGGCCATATTAAAGGCTCTGATCAGTCCTGCAGTTAAGAGTGCCTGTTCACTTTGACTTAACCTGCTGTTTCCTTTTCTCATTGCTCATAGGTACTTTTAGAGACAAACCACAGTTATTCCCTGTGACACATCCTCTAGGACATGCTGGAGGTGAAGGAGCATGTCCTTTTAGGTCTCCTAAAGACCCTGAGCTCCAAACATTGGAGCCCAGAAGTGGTGAAGTGGTAAAGCCTAGAAGTGGTGAAGTCTAAAGACCCTGAGCTCTAGAGTCATTGGAGCCTAGAAGTGGTGAAGTATGAAGGGGAAATAATGATTAACCCACCCATTAAGGGGTGGATGCAGCCCCTTCAGACTTGAAAAGAAAGTTCAAGGACATCTCAAGACTAGGAAAGCTTGGAACAGGAGCTTGGAATGGGAGATGGCCTTCTCGCCAACCCAAGGGATAGAACCTGGGCCATCTGGGCAGCTTCTGATGTGCAAATACCTTTCCACCTGCCTGCAACCCCACCATTGGTCATGTATTCCTTTGAAGAGTCTAGTTTGGTCTGTTCTCAGCCCATTCAAGGACCCTCAGGCAGGGAGCCCCTGAAGGGGGAGGGAGAGAAGAAGGGTGAGGACTACATCAGAGGGATGGGCCCTGAATACCCTCCATGTAACAGACAGAGGGGAGTAGGGGGACAGATGACCCTTCTGGGCTTCTGGGGCAAGGAGGGCTGGCTCAGGAAGCCCAGGGTGTCAAGGAAGGTGGTGGCACAGTGTCTTGCATCTGGGTCCGTGTTGTCCAGGAGTGCCAAGTCCGAGCTTCTCCTGTGTGGTCCAGCCTCTGGCACAGCTGCTTGTTAGATGTCCAAAGGCCGTATCATCATGCGAGAGGCACGCAGCGAGTAGCTGGGACCCTTGAAGTAGTGCCAGCGGATGCCGTCCATCTTGTACTTGTTGTCAGGAGCGTGGTAGTAGACACCATTGAGGTTTGACAGGCCACAGGCATCAAACCACCACCCTGGTGGAAGAGGGAGGAAAGGTGCTTGGTGGAGGTGGGAGCCCAGCCAATGGCAAGAGGGCAGCCCCTGTGTCCCAAAGAGAACAAAGACTAATCGGGGCTGTTACCTCCTCTGGGAAGCCAGTTGGCTGGGGATGGGGCTGGGTGGGAGTGGGGGTGGGGTGGGCAACAGACCCTCTGCTCAGTCCGGGCCTCTAGAGGGCAGCAAGGGGCTCTGGCCACTCCTCGAGCCCCTTCGCTCCTCCCGGCCTTCTCCCTGAGCCCTTGGTGTCCCTGTCTTCCTCCCTCCCTGACCCTCTGCCTTTCCAGCTCCCCAGCCTCCCCAAATCGCTCTCCCCACTGCTTCCTAGTGGTCTCTGTCACTCTGTCTGAGTCTCTCACTCTCCAGGTTCATCTCTTTCTCTCTGATGGTCTCTGTGCTTGGGTCTGTCTCTGTGTGTCCCATTGTGTTCATCTTTGTCTGATGGTCTTGGTCCTCCTCTGCCTTTCGTGTCTCTGGCCCTCCCTTCCTCTGGGCCCCCAACTTTCACACGCTGTGTTCATGTCCCGGCCTCTTGTTGGGCTGAGTCTTTCTCCCCTGTCTCCCTCTGTACTTCTTTGCCCCGGTGTAGCTCTCCATCTGCTGCTCAATGACTCCGAGAGCCTTGGTGTCTCTCTCTTTCTCCATCTGTCCTCTGTGTCTCAGAAGGTCTCTCCCCCGTCTCTGTTCTTCCTACTTTATCTCTGTCTCCTATTCACTCCACTTCCCATTCTCTGACCTCTGTGCCTACCAAGGAACACTGCCTGAGTCAGAGCTGGTGGGGAGCTGCCCCTCTACCTCCCTCTGGTCTCCTGATTCTGGTTCGGCTTGCCTGGGGTTGGGACTGATAGGTGCCTCCCCGCGGGGCCCTGCACTCAGTGTTCCTTTAGCCTTGTCTCTGAGGAAAACTGGTGGTGCCAGCTTTAGGAGGAGGTGAGGCCTGGAGGGGACCTCAATGACCCAGTGGGGGAAGGCACCGAAGGGGCACAGCCAGGTGAGTCTATGGGTGGGCAAGGCCTGGACCTGCACCCACCCTACTGACAGCACCTGGGCACACAAGAACCTGGGGAGGGAATGGGAGTGTCAATCTGGGTAAGCCCGTGGGTGGGTGGAACTTCACCCTACCCTGCACCTACCTCCAGACATCACCTCGGCACACTTGCAGAGACAGTGGTCGTTGTCTGAGTCAAGGGTGCTGAAGCTGGTGTTCTGCAGGACCAGGCTGCTCTGGTGCCCTGCTGAGCCGCTGTACCCGACCACAGAAAGCCTGGAGGCCACCCAGAGGTGGTGGTGACAGAAGGGCCCAGAGTCAGGTTGGGGCTGTGTCAAGGAAGAACTCCCCCAGTGGCTTTGTCCCACGCTGGGCTTCCCCTCCAGGTGTTCTTGGAGGGAGAGCCCCAGCCTGGGTGGAGGGCTTGGGCTGCTTCCCTTCCTGGATTGCCTTCCCTGCCTGTTGCCTCCCAGGGACAAAGCACTTACTGTATGCCAGGCCTCCCCCATCTCACTGAACCTGAGTCTTGGAGAGAAGTGATAATGGTCACAATAAAGATAATAATGGCTAATATATATATATTGTTTTCTTTAGAGACAGCATCTTGCTCTGTTGCCCAGGCTGGAGTGCAGTGGCACGATCACGGCTCTTTACAACCTTGACTTCTTGGGCTCAAGCAATCCTCCCACCTCAGCCTCCTGAGTAAATGGGACCATGGGCACGTGCCACCAGGCCCAGCTAATGTTTGTATTTTTTGTTAAGATAGGGTCTCACTTCGTTGCCCAGGCTGGTCTTGAACACGTGAGCTCAAGTAATCTGCCTGCCTCAGCCTCCCAAAGCACTGGGATTACAGATGTGAGCCACCGTGCCCGGCAACATTTCTTTTTCTTTCTTTCTTTCTTTCTTTCTTTCTTTCTTTCTTTCTTTCTTTTTCTTTTTGCATCTGCTATGTGTCAGGCATTGTTCAAAGTGCTTTGCCTAGGTTAACTCATTCTCATTTAATCCTCACAACACCCTATTCCCATTTTACACATGCGAAAACAGAAATCCCAAGAGCCAAAGAAACCTGCTCAAGTCTCAGAATGAATGAGGGTCAGAGCCACATGCCAGCCTACTGTGGCCTGACTTGGGAGCCTATGTGCACTTTGCTCCCCAGCTGATGATGATCTGGCAACCCCAGTCCCATCACACCTCCTCACAATCACCCATCTCTTCCAAGAAGCTTTCCCTGACCACACCAGCCCCCATGGATCTGGGCTCCAGGGCACCCCAGCTCTGCAGCTTTGACATCTGCGGCCAGCCGGGTGAGGGTTTCTATTTCTTTGCCAGGCTCTGTGGCCTTGGTGGGCATGTCCAACCCTGCCTGGTGATGAAGACCATGAGATCTGGGGGCAGAAAGCCTGGATTCAAATTCCAGCTCTGCCACTTGATAGCTGCATGGCCTTGGAGGATTGTCTCACCCCCTGAGCCTCAATTTCTTCATCTGTTACAGTGGTAACAAGAGTGAAATTAACAGTGCTGCTGTCGTTTGTTATTGTGATTTGGTGATGTCAGTGTGAAGTGTGAAGAGCAGTGCCCGGGGTGACTGCTCAACACATTCAGTGCTTGTTATTATTTGGCCCTTGGCAGATGGTTGGGCCTGGTTGGAGAGAATGCGGGGTGTTTGTACAGCAGGGTTGGGGGAGGCTGCACTGGCAGCCGAAGTAGGGAGCCAATTTGGGAGCAATTAAGAAGGTCCTGCTGAGGCTGGGCAGGGTGGCTTATGCCTGTAATCCCTGCACTTTGGGAGGCTGAGGCAGGCTGATTGCTTGACCCCAGGAGTTCGAGATCAGCCTGGGCAACATAGGGAAACCCTGTTTCTATAAAAAATACAAAAATTAGCTGGGCATAGTGGTGCATGCCTATAATCCCAGCTACTTGGGGGGGCTGAGGTAGGAAGGTCACTGGAGCCTGGGAGGTCTGGGAGGTCAAGGTTGTAGTGAGCTGTGATCATGCCACTGCACTCCAGCCTGGGCAATAGAGTGAGACCCTGTCTTAAAAAAAAAAAAAAAAAAAGAAAAGAAAAATAAAACGGAAAATAAAATAAAAAAGGTCTTGCTGGGTGGAGGCAAGAGGATGGCAGATGTGGCCAAGGAAGCTCAAGGAAGCTCTTGTACCTCCAGGACAGGGCCTGAGAAATTCACCAGTGGGAATTCAGAGGGAATACAGGGCCTGGGTATGTGGTTGGCTCGGTCACCACACCTCCAGTCACAGACTGTGTCTGTCACCAGGGAAATGAGACTTAATCATTCTCTGTGTAGAAAAGACTTGGGAGGCTCCCTCAGCTTCCTTTTAGGCACTTACTATGTCTAAGGATGGGAACAGCAGTGCTCCCAGGAAGCAGTCCAGTGAAGGGTATGAAGGGCTGCCTTGGGACAGTGATTGTAATTTATTTGCTGAGTGTTTACTACATGCCAGGCACTGTGTTAATGCTTCACGTGCAGTATCTCATTCAGGCCTCATCACACCCTTTTTGAGGTAGGTATGCCTAAGGCACCCATTCTACATATGAAAAGGTGAAGGGACTTGCTCAGGGTCATTCAGGGAAGTAGGGATGGAGTCAGGACTTAAGCCTTTGCTTTGGTGGCCAGTGGCTTAAATGGAACTCAACATGGTGTTGTAGCTACTCACTGGTCAGGTGTGAGGAGTAGGGGGACATCCAAGGAATTTTTCATTCCGCTCTGGACCTTGCATTATCAGGTTGGTATGGATCCCATAAGGAGGGATGTCAGAACCTGGGCAACCTGTTTCTATAAAAACAGGGAAACCCTGTTTCTATAAAAAATACGAAAATTAGCTGTGCATGGTGGTGCATGCCTGTAATCCCAGCTACTTGGGAGGCTGAGGTGGGAAGGTCATTGGAGCCTGGGAGGTCTGGGAGGTCAAGGCTGCAGTAAACTGTGATCACACCACTGCACTCCAGCCTGGGCAACAGAGTGAGACCCTGCCTCAAAAAAGCCTTTGCTTTGGTGGCCAGTGGCTTAAATGGGACTCAGCTGGAGGAAAGAATGGGGACATATCACGGAGAAGTTCCCAGAAGTGGAATCAGGCATAAAGTTCAGGAGGACAGAGAGTCATTCAGAGATTCCTTGGGAGGAAGCGACCTTCCCATCAGTGGAGGTATTCCAGTACAGCTGGATGATGATTGCAACTATGAAGGGAATCTATGAAGAACCAGATGACATGTGAGGTTTTTTGCAGCCCTGTGAGTGTGAGTGTATAAATCCAATTTTTTCCTGGTTCAGAGATAGCCAGGACCCAGGCTTAACTAAAAGATCCTTAAATTTCTCTGAGAGGCAATGTCATGTTGTGGAGACATCATGAGTTTTGGCAGCGGGGAGATCTGAGTTCAAATCCCAGCTCATTTAACTTGTAACTTTGGGCAGGATACTTAAACTTGGTGTCTCAGTTTCCATATTACTAAAGTAGGTACAGTAATGCCTACCTCAAAGTGTTGTGGGGAAGATTAAATGGAATAATGGTGCCTGGAACATAGTAGGTGCTCAATAAATGCTAATTCCTTTTCCCAAATATACCAAGAACCAGGCTGAGGACAGGGTGAGAAACCTTGATCATCTTACAATATCGTCATGTTTAAGCTCATCCTGCTATTGAAGAAGCAGAAGCTCAGAGAAGCCAGACTGCCTTGTCCAAATTCCCAAAGCAAGCTGGAGCAAGGCCACAATGAGTGCAGGAATTTCAACTTCTGGCCCAGGGACGCTTCCACCCAACCCCGGGCATAGGACAGGCTGGGAAAGTCACCTCCTTTTGCTTCTGGGTCTCTGTAAAAAGGCTGACTTGGGGTGACTGACCTTGGAAGACCCCTTCTTGCTCCTCAGATGGCAGCGCCGGTGACATTCTTTCCACTCCACCCAGTGGCTAGGACATGCTGAGTGCTAACCAGCCGCTTCCAGATCCCATGACGCGTACCCAAATGGGGGACAGATGGCAGGAACAGGAGACGCCCAGAGACTGACCCTTGGAGCAGACTCTGTAGACACTAGCCTGGGGACCCCAGCCCACCCACTAGCCTGAAGACCCCAGCCCCCACACCGGTCTGGGCCCTGAGCCCACCTGTATAGCTGGTTCTCGCTGCCCAGGTGGAAATGTTCATACTGGGCATAGGCCTCGTGGCCTTCCCAGTCTTGCAGCTCCACACGCAGAGAGTAGGCTGCCCTTCTGGTGAGCTGGTGCACCACCTCATTGCCCAGCCAGTGCTCCCCGGCTGGGTCTCCGAAGCCCTATAGGGAGGGGAGCGTGGGGTGAGACTCATGCTGAGGAGGAGGCCATGTCCCTGGCTGAGGAGATGGGCTGGGCCAGGCTCCAGGGCTACTTATACAAAACCACTGTGCTTAATAATCTAGTTCATAAGTACAGTGTAGGCAGGCCTGGGAGTGGGAGCCCTCCACCTGCTACAGGGAAAAGACTAAGATTTTTGTAAGTGTAAAAGCCTGTTAAAAGTTACTGAAATCACATTCCTCTGAAGTTCAAGAACAGGAACACTAATCTTTGGTGACTACCTTTGGTGGAGTATTGACTGTGAGGGGGCACAAAGTGGGCCTCTGGGGTGCTGGGAGTGTTGTACATCTAGCTCTGAGTGGTGGTCATGTGGTTGAATACATATGTAAAGGTTCACTGAGACTTACACTTTATTTGTGTGCTTAGCCACATGTATGTTAAACCTTAACAAAAATTAAATAAGTATTTCAATCAGCTACATAAATAGAGCAAACTTTGTTCAGTGACAGCGCAGCCACTGCAAGATTTCAGCAACACAGAAATGTAAAACTGAGAGTGTGGGGAATGTCATGTCCCAATGCCCTTGGACAGAACAAGAATTCAGCACCAAGGACAGGGGCACACCCAAAGCCCGCTCCCCAATTTAGTCACGATGCAGTGCGGAGTAGCCTGATGGTTAATATTCAGTGTTCTTTTGTGTACTTCTGCACCTGGACACCCTATTCCTCCTTGCCATTTTAATTATTGTTTAAAACCCAATTAGTTCAAAACACTCATAACTTAATTTGGTATTTATTTTTAAGTATTCCCTAAATGAACAGCAAGCAGACACAAATAACAGAACTGCTGTATCACCTTGTGGGAATCTTTTTCTATTTCTTTGGCTTTGAAAACTTTAAGAGTTTTTAAGTATTTTAAGTCAGCTTGACAAAAAATCCTTTATTCAAACCTAATTAAAAAATTGGAAAACAATCGGGTTTCTCTTCTGATAAAATACATGTGATCTTTGGCCCTGCAATTCCTCATTGATGAATCTCTCCTGCAGCTATGACCATAGGTGTATGAAAAGACAAGAAACTTCATTAAAGTAATGCAGTCAGGGGTGACTGGGGGGGATTTTTATTCTGTCCCCTCCTTTGTATTCTTTAAAAAATTGGCAATGTATATGTATTATTTTAAAAAAAAATTAAAACAAAAATAAAGCTAAACTTTTTTCTTAGAACATATGTCAAAGCTTTCAAAAAGAACATTCAAATTCAGGTGATGGGGTACCATAAAGCAGATGTGCACTGTCAACTTTAGATGAGTTGATTTTTTCTGGGGGAGGAATGAGGGCAAAGCAGTCCCCTTCCAACAGCCCAACCCCTGCCCCAAGTTTCAGGGCTGAACGGCCCCTCCCCAAGGCAGCAGGGTTACCTGTTTATAATCCTTCCAGTTCCGCTGGAAATTAATGGTGCCATTCTCACGGCGCTGGATGAGGGTCCACCTGCCTCCACTGCTCTGCAGGTCACAGAACACCTGGAGGGGGTGGGCAAGGCACAGCTGGGAGCCCTTGGAGGCAGCCAGAGGCCAGGTCTGTGCTGGCCCAAATATGGCTAGGCTGACAGACCCCCAAAGAGCAACAGGTGAGCCTGGGGGTCCTGGGCATCAGAAAGATCCAGGCTCAAATTGTCCATCCATTGCCATCATTTTTCTAAAGTGGTGGGTAAGTAATGACCTCTCAGAGCCTTCCTCTTCTCATTTGTAAAATGGAGGTTCATACCTTAACCTCTTTGTGCCTCAGTCTCTCATCTGCAAACTTGGGTTGTGAAAATTAAATGAGATGAGTCATGTAAAGTGTTTAGAACAGTGCCTGGCACATACTAGGTAAATGGAAGCTTGACCTCTTTTTGTTGAAAAGAGAGTTTAGCAGGTGTGTGAGAAGTGTAAAAGACAACCTGGAGACAAACAGAGGCATTCTCTTTGGTATATTAAGAGGGGGTAAAAGGAAATAGAGCAATGGTGGCTAACACCTGTAATCCTAGCAATTTAGGCACGAGGAGGGAGGATCACTTGAGCCCAAGAGTTTGAGACCAGCCTAGGAACATAGGGAGACTTTGTCCCTACAAAATATTTAAAAATTTTAGCCAGAGCATGGTGGCATGTGTCTGTAGTCCCAGTTACTTGGAAGGCTGAGGCAGGAGGTCAAGGCTGCAGTGAGCTGTGATCATGCCATTGCACTCCAGCCTGGGCACCAGAGCAAGACCCTATCTCAAAAACAAAAAACAAAAAACAAAAAAAACCGGAAATTGTGAAGTTGGAATCTGCTAGTTGTTTCCCTTCTAGGCCTGGCTCTCAGACCCTCCCTCCTGACATCCGTGCTCTTCTCTGTCACCCTCCTTATCTGAGGACTTGACCTTAAATTTTAGGACAACCTTGGGAGCCACTCATTGAAAATGGTGGCACCTCCATTAGCCCTGGTTTCTAATTTCCACATGGGGCAGAATCCCAAGTCCTGCCTTCAATATGTAAACTAGAAAGAAACATCTTTGGGCTAAGGCCCTGAAATTTTGTGGGTTGTTTGTAATATCAGCTATCATCATCTCAACCAACACAGAACTATTTCCTGCTGTTCCAATGAAAGCACCTCTAAAGTGATGCTGGTGAAGGATACACTGCCAACTTTGGGAACTTCTGCTTATCTCCACAATCTGACCCCTGACTGCTGGGGGTTTCAGAAGTCAAAGCCATCCCTACACCTCTGGTATTTCAGATACTGGACAAAGTCCCGATGGAGCAGGGGGGTGTCTGTCTGGGAAGCCCTTGGCTCAGTACCCTCTAACAGCCACAGTTCCCAGGGAGCCCCCTAACCTTTCTGGGCTTCGTTGCATTGGACACCTGGATGGTGTAGACACCACTGGCGCTGGCCCCAGAGCGCTGGATCTCTGCACAGTCCTGGAACACCTGCTCACCTGCCGTTATGAAGGCTGCAAAGGGACAACACAAAAGTCAGCTGGAGATGGGCAAGGAAAGAGAGAAGGGTCCAAGTGGGCATGCCTGCCTGCTTTGTGCCAGGTTCTGGGTTGGGAGGTGCTGGGGACAGGGAGATGAGTCAGACCTGGGAAGATTTCGTAGAGGAGGTGACAGTAAGCTGGGACCTGTACAATGAGCGGGAGTTGGCCAATGGGGAAGGGGAAAGTGTTCCAGGCAGAGGAAACAGCATATGCAAAGGCCCCAAGGTAGGAAGGGCCCTAGTGTGTGAAGAAGACAGGGCATGAGGAGGGGAACTGAGGCTGAGGCCAAGGAAAGGAAATGACTCACATGATGAGAGAGGAGTTGAGACCAGGGAGGCTCCTTGTTGTTTGATGAAACTGAGAGGGTACAACGAGGCTGGCACAGAGAAGGTGGGAAAGGAAAAGGAGAGAGGAAGCTGAGATTTCAGCAGGGCGGGCCAGGTCAGCCTTGAATGCCAGGCTGAGGAGCCCAGATTATCTGGGCTGAGAAAGAGCACTCTGTCCAGGGTGTGGAGTGGGGGCTGGAGGGGATGAGACTCAAAGCTGAGAGGCCAGAGAGGAGGCCGCTAGAGTTTTCTGGGAGAGAGTTACTGGGGCCTGAACTCCAGTGAGGCACTTCCCGTTTCACAGACCAGGAAACTGAGGCCCAAGAGTGAGGCAACTGGCCCAAGGACACACAGCCAGGTAAGGCAGAACCTTCCTTCTTTGGAGCTCCCTTGGGTGGGAAGCTGTGAGTTCCCCTCCATAGCCCACCCTTTTGGCTGGATCTCCCTGCTGCCCTGGGCATAGGCTCCCTCATTCTGTCCTCCCTGGAAGCTGACAGCTGGCCTTAAAGGGCCCCTGTTTCTTCCCTCTGGACTACATGAGATCAGGATAGTATTAATGACCAAAACTTACCAGGGGTTTCTAGGCCTGGCCTGGAAAAAGTGACTTGACAGATAAAGTGCAGAGATTTAAAATCTCCTCTGTCTCAATTAGTGGAATCAGTTAGAGGTTTGAACTATAATTCTACCAGAATCCAGTCTCTCTGGGTAGGCAGGTACACAGGATGGGGCTAAAATTCCAGATGGATAGGTCATCAAAACCAATGAGGAACCAGGAGGCTACCACAGGGTGGGACTTCCTGGTTTGGCTTTACATCTGAACTTCAGGGATCCCAGATCCTAGATCTGGGGCACTTGTCTGGAGAAGGCTATTGCTCTCATGTCACAAATGAGGTGACAAAGACCCCCAAATTCATCCCAGTTCGCCCACAAGCATTTCCTGGGCAGGGGTCTCCACTGCCCTACCTGTCGGCACCCCCCTAGCTCCCCATGGGGAATGGAGTCCAGCCAAGCATGAGGAGGCTGTTGTCCTCATGGTGAGAAGGGATGGGCTGAACCTCACCCAGTAAGGCAAGGACAGAGCCAGGGTTGGCCTGAGATTTTCAGCCACCCTTTCCAAGGCTCTGCTCACTGTTACTTTCCTTAGTTTACAACAATGTCAATAACAATAACAATAATATCAACACTAAAAGTGAAATATTCACCATGTATTGTAGTGTTTCCAAGGTGCCATATAATGCCAGGGGTAGTTTGGGACCAGGAAAAATATTTTTGGGAGGCATAAGAATAGGATGGACTGATATTGACATGTAATGGTTTGACCTGGTCCTCCTCTGAATATCTGAGCTGGTAATTTGCACCAGTTTCCCTCGCTTTTGGCCATAGGCACTGTGCTGAACCCTTTTGTATGCCTGAACTCATCTGATTCTCTGTGTAAGAACTCCATGAGATTATTATTCCCATTTTACAGGTAAGAAAAATTGAGGCTCTGAGAAGTTAAATAAATGACTTGTATGAAGTTCCAGTGCCAATAAGTGAAGGAGCCAGGGCTTGAACTCTGGCCCATCTGACTGCAAAACCAGTGCCCTTCCTCCTACACATCTCCCCTTGGATTTCCACCACTGAGCATACGTAAGGTTGGGCAAACAGCCTGCATTAACAATTGCTGCTTTTATATCGTGCTCAGGTTAGGTCTTTTCTGCCTGTGCCCTTGTCCTTGTAAACCTTCTGAACCAAACTCCCCACTGCCTGAAAACATCAGAAGACTTGACCCTTTTCTCCTTTCACCAGCCTCCACCTGACTAGGACAAAGCTAGGCAGAGAGCTAGTGCTCCCTTCCTGCTAGACTTCAAGAATGCCTGGTTCCTGTGCCCCATCTCCAACCAACCCTCTCTTCTACACCTGGTGACTGAGTCTGTCCTTCAGTTTCTCCATCCAGAAGGGGGTGAAAGCAGCTGCCTAGTGTCCTTCCCTGGTGATAGTGGAGCACAGGGGACAGGGTGTTTGGGCAAAAGGTGCCCAAGATGAGGTGCCCAACACAACCTCCTACTCAGACGATTGAGTAGACATTCAGCCTCAGCTGGGGACTGGGTTAGCCGTGGGTTAGTGGGAGGTGTTGGGCCCAGGCCCTGTGCCTTGGGCTGAGCTACAAGAAACCCACACATAGGATGAATTCAGGTAGCTCACGGCCAGGTCTATGCATAAGCCAGTAATGGGTTCAGGTTAATACACATGTCGCGGTTTAGAAGGTGTCTACTTTTCCTGCCTGTAGCTTCCTTATGCCTCAAATCCCTACTCAGCAGTGTCTGTCAGACTTAGATGGAGCCAGGTGGGATCCTCTGCCCTCAAATCCTTGTCAGCACTGGTGGCGCCTGGAGTGCCATCACTATTGGGTCTTAAAGGCTTTCCAGCCTTCCCTTATGGATCTAGGAGCAGCAGCAGCCCCTTTGATCTTTCTCTCTCATCAAGCCATCTCCACACATGGTTCCAATCAGAGCTTCTTGAAAGTAGTCCCACTCTGTTCAAAAGCCTCCCATGCCCCGCTAGCCTCAGGCTAAGAGCCCTTCTCCTTCGCACAGCCTTTGGACCTGTCTGTTTTCATGGTCTAGAAACTTCAGGAACACTGATAGCTGAGCATCTGGCACATATTTGGCACTCAAAAACTGTATTTCTTTCTCCTTCCCTCTGGGACTCATAGACCAGGGATCGAACATTTTTGCAAGGGACAGGGGCTGTGACTGTGCATTCACTGCTGTATCTCCAGCACCCAGCCCTGGGCCTGGAACACAGTAAGTGCTTAGTAAATGTTTGTTGACTGAGTGATTGCCGCTGGGACCAAGAATGCCTTGGATAACCCAAGTAGGCTGTGTTAGGAGGAGTCAGTGAGGCCCTGGGAGGCTGGCCTAGCATTGTTTTCCTGCCCCAGAAGCCAGGGCCAGGGATGCCTCTTCACTTCTGTTTGGCCCTCTTGGGCTTAGGGACAGAGGCATTAAGATGAGAGAGGTCCTTGGGGTGCATTGAATCCAACCTCCCAGTTCCTCCGCATTCTATAGCTAGGGAAACTGAGGCCCAGGGAGGGGTAGGACAAGCCCAAGAAAGTGCGGCTGGAGAGTGAATCCTGGAGACCGAACTTGTCAGTCTGGACTGCTGTTGCCCTTATCCTCCCCTCCAAAACCCACAGGTAAACTGAGGCCAAGGGAGCGGCAGGGGCATGCCCAAGGTGACACACTGAATTAGGGGACAGGGCCTGGATTGGGATTGTTGTTGCTGACATTGTTATTACTGTTTATTGTTATTTCTGTTTCACAGATGGTCGGGGAGGGTGGGGCCCGCAATGGCCCCCAGGTACCCAGAGACCCTGGAGTGTGAGCAGGGTCTCCCTCCCATCTCCCACCCGTCTTTAGCCGCACTGGGGCGCACTCCGCTCACTCACCCGGAGCCGAGGCGTTAACCCTTTCTTGCACCAGGTCCCGCAACAACAGCAGCAGCTGGCTCAGGCTGTGCTGCTGGTCCTGTAGGAGGCTGGAGTTGTGCCTGACATCGCGCAGGCGGCGCTCGATGTTGGTGAGGGCGGCGCTCTGGCGGCTCAGCGTGTTCAGCAGCTTCGCCTTCTTGCTGAGGATGCTGGCCAGCTCCTCCTGCTGCTTGGTCTCCAGGGCCTGCAACCGCTTCTCGAGCTCGCTGCGGGGTAGGGAGCGCACAGAGATGAGCCTGGCATCCTCACGAAGCATGCACCCCGGCCCTGGAGTCCCTGCAGCCTGACAATGAGACTCAAGTGTGGTGGAACGTCCTGTGGCCACTGTAGGCACAGGTTGAGGAGAGGAGAAAATAGGTACCCGGCCCTGGAGTAATATAGATTGAGGTTTAGTGGAAGAAAGAGGTGGTGTGGGAGGGACACCAGCAACTGGGTAGCTATTATCAAATCCCAAATGTGCTTGCTTTTTGACCCAGCAGTCTACTCTCAGGAGATATCCTCTAGGGAGCATGGGCAAGAATGGCCTTGTAGACTTGCTTCTAATAGAAAAATAAACAAACAAAAAACAATATAGCCTAGATGGCCAACAGCCAGGACTGGCTGAATCCGTTGCGTTTTGGTGTCCCTGGAAATGTTCTGCAGTCATGAAGAAGGAGGCATTTGCACAGAATTGGAAAGATGCCCAGGACTTGGGGCATATCAAGTCTAACCCCATGTGTGGCAAGAGAAGAAAGAAAGAAAGTATTAATGTAAATATAGAGAAATGGGGTGAACATATAGGAGAAGGCTGGAAAGACCACAGTGGTGCCTGTGTTTGGGGATAATATGAAAGAAATTCCCTCAAGGACTGTGACTTCTGCAGAGCAGGTTTGAGTGAATGGAGATGGAGAGGAGGAAGATGGGGGCAGGATGGAGGGCCCAGCTTTCACTTTTATTTTGTACAGGTTCCTGTTGTCTGATATATTATAATAATCAAGAGACTTTTTTTTTTTTATAATGGATTTAGAAGCAAAGAGGAGTTTTTCAAAAGAAAGCTTTTGACTCAGCTCTTTCTTTTTGGGCATTTTATCCTCCAGATTTGCTCACATGTGTGTGAAATGAGATATAGTAATGTTACTCATCATATCACTGGTTGGATTAGTAAAAGGCTGGAAACAACCTCAATATCCATTAACTGGGGACTGCAGAAATAAAAACAGGGACCACATATGGTGGAGCATTGTAAAGGTGGGGAAAAGAATGAGCAAGCATGTCATGCAGTTATAGAATCTTTCTAAGGTAACTGAATAATAATTTATAAAAACAAGGTACAAACAAGTAGTAGGCTACATTTGGGCTTAAAAAGGATAAAAACGGGAGTGTACAGATGCTTCAAAACGTATGATGGGGCTACGTCCTAATAAAGCCATCATAAGTTGAAAGTGTCCTAAGTCAAAAACGCATTTGATACACCTAACCTGCTGAACATCCTAGCTTAGCCTAGGCCACCTTAAACAGGCCTAGAACACTTACATTAGCCTGTGGTTGGGCACAATCATCTAGCACAAAGCCTATTTTATAACAAAATATTGAACAGTTTATGTAAGGTATCGAATATTGTAATGAAAGAGAAAAACACAATGGTTGTATGGGTACTCAAAGTACGGTTTCTATTGCATGTGTATCACTTTTGTACCATTGTTAAGTCACAAAATTGTAAGCCCAACCATTGTAAGTTAACAATCTTCTGTATGTAGGTGTTTGCATGTTCATAAGAAACCCTGGAATGTCAGCTTATAGAATGTCAGCTTCATAAGGAAAGGGGCTTTTGTCTCTTTGTCCAATTCTATATCCACAATGTCTATAATAGTGCCTAACACAAGAAAAGAGTTCAAAAAATAATTGTTGGTTGAATGAATGGAAGGGTACACAAGAAACTAGGAATAGTGGCTACCTCTAGCTTGGGTGGGTGGCTGAGGAACAGGGCTGGGAGGGAGACATTTTACTGTATATCCACTTGTGCCGACTCCTTCTGCAGACTAAGAAAATGAGTCCAGCTAGGGCAGAAGAAATTTCCTCTGGACACCCAATTATGCTTCAGGAAAAGAGAGAATTGGGGCACACTGAAATTCTAGAATTCCTGCTCTGCCTTCATGGGCCAAGAGTTTACTGATGACATCCTCCATCCTCACTGATTTCTAGACACCTGGTGCTAATTTAGAGTCATTGAAACTGTCCCAGTCCTTGCCACTGAGACCTTGGGTTGGGAGAATAAGAAGATGGGCAGACTGTCATTAATTGCACCCAGATCAGAGAGCTGGGGGATCTTATGGCCTTATCCTGAACCAGCATGTGAACAACAACATCTGGCCTGATTCACAGGCCTGTGGCTCGTTCAGTGGATAGATTTTGCCTTCTCCAGAACCCTGACTTTGGCAGTTTTTTTCTTCACTCAGCTTGAAATGGAGATGAAATCAGCCTTAGCTGCCAGATTTTTCTGCTTTATCTAAACCTCATGACCATTTTTTTTCGGTAATTTAAAGAGTGTTCCCCTGATGCCTATTTGCTTATAAACGCAAAGACTCTCTGACAGTGCAGACAAGAACCTGGTAGCTGTGGTTTCTTCTGGGAAAGGAAGCAGGTAGATAGCACCAGATTTATTTATTTGCAAAGAAGTAAAACCAATAAAATTTACAGGGTGAGTAGTATGGTGGGTGAATTAGATCTCAATAAAGCTGTTAAAATTTATGAGATAAATAAAAGAAGGAGGAAAGGAAGAAAGGAAAGGGAAAGAGAATTAGGGTGTCCTGGGCTCCAGGAAAATGCCTATCCCCTGTCCCACCCAGTGCAGGGGCCAGGCAATGTGCCTGCTTGGCCCATAGCCCAGCCCCATACCCAATCTCATTTCCAGCCTCAGTCTGGGCTGCAATCCTGGTTTCAGTCCTTCCCCAGCAGGGGCTATTCCCAGCTCTAGTTTCAGCCCTAACTCCCAGAATACCTCCTTGCCCCAGTCCTAATCCAAGCTCTTAGCTCCGGCAGCAGGCCCTATCCCAGACACCAGCCCACATCCAGCTTCCAGTCCTGGCTCCAGCCTCAATCCCAGCACTGGTTCTGGTGCCCGCCATAGGTCCTAAATAGTCTATCTATTTAGTCTACCAAAAACTATCTTGTCTGCACTCCAGCCCCAGCCCCAGCCCCTGTCCCAGTCTGGTGCCAGGTGCCACACCCACCTGTTTTGGCCCTGAAGCTGCTGGAGCTTCTGCCTCTGTAGCAGCAGCTGGTTCTCCAGCTTGTTGGTGGAAAGGAAGGTCTCCGGCATCTGGACATCCATTCTTGATGTCTGGTTCAGGAGCTGCCCCAGCAAGCAGAAGCAGGTAGGGGGCTACGTAAGTACTACAGGAGCCCTGCCCAACCACCCACCTGCCCACAGGCCCTGCCACTCTAGAAACTTACCCATTTCCACTCTCCCAGTCATAGTTCCTGTGGTTACTCCTTCACAGGCCCTAACTTAGCTTATGATCTGCTTCCTAAATTTGCCTTTCTTCATCACTGCAATGGCAGCTCCATTCTCCCTGCTGCTTAGGCCCCAAGAGCCGTCATCCTTGTCCCCCACATCCAACCCATCTGTAGGGCCTGTCTGCCCTGCCTTCCAGGTGGTACCTGACCACTTCTCTCCTGCTCTGTGGCCCTCACTCTGGCCCTGGACTCCTCCCTCGCTCCCTGCAGTCTAGTCTCTATTCAGCAGCCTGGGACTGCCTCTTAAAACATGTTTGCTCTGTTCAAAAGCTTCCTGTGGCTCCCATCTCATGCAGCAGAAATGCCCCAGTCCTCACCATGGCCTGCAAGGCCCTGTGGTGTGATCTGTCCCTATGACTTCTCCAGCCCCTTGCCTGCCACTCTCCTCCTGGTCACTCCAGCATACGGTTCTCCTGATGTTCTTGAACCCACCAGCATGTCCATCCTCCCTCTAGGCCTTTGCACGTGCTACGTCCCCTGTCTAGAGTACTCTCTTCAGTAAGCCTTGCTGCAGCCCTACCTTCTCTGTGGCCCTTCTTGGCCTTGCTGTACGAACTTGCAGCTCTCATCCTTCCCAACACTCCCAGTGCACCCCCTCTTGCTCTCTCTTCCATGCTATTTTCTCCTTAGCGCTGTCACTGGCTAACATATACAGCCATGTCTTGCTTAATGACTAAAAAATGTAAGAAAGTCGTCATTAGGCAATTTAGTCATTCTGCAAACATCATAGCATGTACTTACAAAAATCTAGATGGTATAGCTGCCTGTACTCCTAGGCTATATGAGGCAGCCTATTGCTCCTAAGCTACAAATCCATGCAGCATGTGACTGCAATACTATAGGCAGTTATAACACGGCGGGAAGTATTTCTGTATGTGTATCTAAACATAGACAAGGTACAATGAAAACAGCATATGATACTCTTATGGGACCGCTGTTGTCTATGTGGCAAGGTGTTCACTGAAACACTGTTAAGCAGCGCATAACCATGTATGTCACCCATCTTTTTGTTTTCAGGGGAAGCTCCACAGGAGTAGGAATGTGTGCCTGCTTTGTTTCCTGCTATATACTAGAACCAGTCTTCTCAAGCAGTGCCTGGCACACGGGATCAAACAAACAAATGGGCACAAACTTGTGTCTATTTGTTACTCACTTTTTCATCCACTGACTTCCCTACCCTTCATTTATTCACTAGTTCTTTCCCTGCTCTTTGCTGCTCAGATACCTCCTCTCTCCAAGTCCTTGGCCCCAGGGGCCCAGTGAATTGTTTCTTATCCATCTTCCCCTGGTGCATTGTAAGCCCTCTGAGGGCAGGGGGGCTGTGCCACTATACCCCTCACCCTAGTGCCCAGCACAGACCTGGGCACTGAAGTTACAGAGGCAGAAAAGCCAAACCCAGCATCCATCCCCCAGGGCTCATAGCTGGGAAGGAGATTGTTTTATGAGAAGGTCATCAGGGAGGAGGGACCCAGGGGGCTACAGGCCCAGAGGAGGCCTTGACCCTACCCAGGGTCAGAGATCAAGATAAGATGACTGGGGCTATGAGCCAGCCTGGCCAGCCACAGGCCTTCAGTGCCCACTCAGTCACCCTCTGTTACCTGAGCCTCCGTGTCGATCAGCTTGCGGGTCTGGGCAGTGGTCTGGTTCAGGAGGCTGGTGCCCAGCTCTAGCATGGGGGCCGTCTGATTCTGGGCCATTTGCTGCTGGACCTGCACCAGCTTCGACCTCAAGATCATCTTGATGGCCCTCTCTAGCTGTGGGAGACCATGGACTGGGGTCACGGGGGAGGGGCTGGGGGAAGCCCCCTGTCCCTCCCACGTGTCATCATGGGAGGGCACTGAGCAGCCACATGAGGCCTCCCTGGCTCAGAACATGCCGGGCCAGGTCAGGCCACCATTACCTCTTGCCTGGACTATCCCAGTAGGTTTTTCCCTGGGAGGGATTTATATGCCTGTTTTGTCTGCCTCTCTGCTTCCAACCTTGTCCCCTGCACAGTCCATCCCCCACTAGGCAGCCAGAGGGATCCTGCTAAACCTGTCAAGTCACACTCCTCCTCTGCTCAAAATCTTTCCAGGGTTCCTATCTCACACAGAGGAAAAGCTATGGCTGCAGGTTCCTCCACAACTGGGCCTGTCACTACTCTCTCATTCCTCTCCTATCCCCCTCTCCATCACTTACTTCAATCCCGATGCAATGCCTCCATGACATCCCTCCAACGAAGCAGGCATGCACCCACAAGTTGTTCCCTCACTGTTCCCCCTGGAATCCTCCCCCAACCCTGATCCCCATCTGCATGGCACACACCCTCATGCTGTTTCAGCTTTCTTCATACCACTTATCACCACTTGACTTTTTAAAATCACTACCTCTGTTTTTATCTGTCTGTTGTCTGTTTCTCTCTCTAGAATGTCAATTCCATGAAGCCAGGGACTTGGTGTTGCTCACTACCTTGTTTCTGTGTTTAGCACAATGCATGGTGCACAGTGAGTGCTCATAAATGTGTGTTCAATGAATTGTTGAAAAAGGGGAAACAGCAAGGGTCAGAGCACAGCGCCCAATCGCATGCCCCTTCCCCAGCTTCCTCGGGGAGAGCCAGCCAGCAGGGAGTGGGAATGCATCTCTCCCTTGTACAAAGAGTTTGCAGGTCCATTGGCCAAGCTGTGCTTTCGATTTTCAGATCTCCTCCATCTTCCAAATGGGGCTGGACTGGCCAGTCTCCAAGGGTTCTCCCAGCTCTGATGCTCTGGGATCCCACGTGCAAATGTTCATTTCTTTGACAGGGCTGCTCTCTTTCCCAAGGGCAGGAGAGCTGTTCTGGCATGACACCAGTATCCTGTTGTAAAGGTGAACAGTGTGTTCTCAGGGCTCAGTGCCTGCGGGCAGAAAGCCGGCTCCCATCCACCATTGCCTCTCCATTCAGCACACATGCTGGCCTCTCACCACGCCCCCCACCCCCGTCCCTGGCTCCTTCCCTGGCTCCTTCCCTTGCCCTCTCACTCAGTCTTTCAGAAGGTCCAACTGGACAGCTCCCAGGGTCTCTGGAAGATGGGTGCTCCCCTGGAGAGGTGATGACCTTGGCTCGGGCCAGGCTCCAGCCACTTCCTCCTTCATCTTTTCTCCCCTCTTCCATCTTGACTGTTCACTCCCATCCCTTCCTCACCCTGGAGTGTTTCAAAGGGAGCAAGTTCCATTATCAAATCCTGGAGCGGGTGCTTGTAGGCGGTAGTAGTATTGGTTATAGCTGTGTTTCGCAAAGTGTGGTTCTTCTGAGAGCTCATTAAAAATGCGAATTTCCAGGTGCCACCCCAGACCTCCTGAACCGGAAACTCTTAATGATGCCCAGACATCTGTGGTTAACAACCCCCCTGGCTGAGTCAGATGTCTGCTCAAGTGTGAGAGCCCTTGATGCAGAGATGGGAGCAGAGACTGAAAACCAGAGAGACCCCCTTCCTTCTTTCCCTGCGTCATTAGCCCACCCCCTCCCTGCAGCACACAAGCATGCGCCAACAGCTCCCATCTAAAAACTAACTCCACAGCCTCTCTGGCTGCTTCTCCAATTTCTCTGATCTCTTCAACCCAAAACTTCTACAGGTTGTCTCATTTTCTCACCTCCATACCCACCCTCACTTAAAAGAAAACATAACGTTAATAATATAATGATGTTACATTTCACACACACAAAAAAGCATAGAGGCCAGGTGCAGTGGCTCACACCTGTAATCCCAGTACTTTGGGAGGCTAAGGAGGGTGGATCATTTGAGCCCAGGAGTTTGAGACCAGCCTGCGCAACATGGCGAAACTCCATCTCTACTAAAAATACAAAAATTAGCCAGGCATAGTGGCACAAGCCTGTGGTCTTAGCTACCCAGGAGACTGAGGCAGGAGGATTGCTGGAACCTGGGAGGCGGAGGTTGCGGTGAGCTGAGATGACACCACTGCACTCCAGCCTGGGTAACAGAGTGAGAACGTGTCTCAAAAAAAAAAAAAAAAAAAAAAAAAGTATAGAGAATAAATATAACCCATAGTGTTCATTCTCCTGTATACCTCCAGTCACGTCTCTCCATCCTGGGAGGCCCCTTTGCCTTCTGGGGTCTCACTGTTGCCCAGGCTGGAGTGCAGTGATGTGATCATGGCTCACTGCAGCCTCAAACTCCTGGTTTCAAGCAATCCTCCCACCTCCCAAATAGCTGGCACTATGGGTGAGCACCACGACGCCCAGTTCCCCCTTCGCTCTTTAATTCGCCTTGTCATAGATAGCTGTCCTTGTCACTGCACTCAAGGAACACTTTTGTGTCCTCATCTTGCTTGACATCTCAGGAGTGATCACCTGGATGGCCACTCCCTGTTGCTGGATGACTTCTCCCCAGTCCTGGCTTCCTCCTAGCCCCTAATCACCCACTCTCTGACTCTTCCTTTACACACTCCTACATGGCAGGGCTCCCATGGCCCAGTCCTGGGTCCTTGTCTCTATGTACATTCACTCCCAAGGTCAGGGGTTCTTAATGAAGAACCACAGGCTCCATGAACTTGAGCGAGAAAAAAAAAAAATCACATTTTTTTGTCCACTAATCTGCAATTAAAATTTGGCATTTCCTTCAGTTATGAGCTTAGGTCACAAACCACAGCTGTACTAGCAGGTCCTGAGAGTCATTACCAATAGAAATCCCAAATATTTTCATATCACAACACATTCTTACAGTATCTTAAAACACTGTTTTTACTCACTGTGACTTTGGAATTATGGACATCACACCCACCACTGGATAATGCTATGCCTGATCACAGATTTTATTTTTCATATTTTGCTTATGATTTTCATATTACTGAGTGTTCCTATGCTTTGATTTTATCCATTTCTGAGAAAGGATCATTAAACTTCACCAGGACCAGATGCCAAGGGGCCTGAGGCTCCAAATGCATCAGGGCCCTGCCCGAGGTGCTGAGATCAGTCTTTGGAGTTCCACATATCCCTGGTTGATGGGGCCATCACCATCTCCCACCCAGACTTCTCCCCTGCATGTCCCCAACTCACCATCTCTGCATGGTTTCCAATGAGCATCTCGAGCCCAGTGTGAAACTCTTCGATCCTCAGCTCCACTGCCCCTGTCTCTGCAACTCCCACCCCATTCTTCCAAGTCTTTCCCATCTCAGGAAATGGCCCCACCCAGTTCTGAAGCCCCAGACCCAGACCTCAATCTTAACTTCTCTTTTTCTTAGTGGCCACACTCAACCCCCCAGTAAGTACTGCCCACTGTGATCCCAGTGTGGATTTCAAATCTGTTTACTCTCCTTATTCTGGGCCAGGCTTCCCTCCTCCCCATGAGTCTGCCTTTTTGTGCCTTCCTACCTCTAACCCCTCTGTCAGCTCCCAGGAGATTCTAATGTGTGGCTGGCTGGGCCCACCAGCATGGATAAGGACAAACACAACTACACCAAGTTTGGTCTTAGGCTTTTTCAGACATCATTGACCTCCTAGAACCTAAATTATAAAACAGACATCCAGGTACTGAGCACCTGCTCCAAGTGGTCAAACAGCAAATTCATGACTGAGGTGAGACTTTCCCAGGCATCTTCCCCAACCTTCTTATTTGCCTGAACATGGACAAACTGAGGCCCAAAAGTCTTGCCCAAGGTCACCATCTGGCAGGCTAGGCTCTAAGACTCCTTGCCTGAGGGTTGCAGAGCTGAGCTGGTGATTCAGGGCAGCTCAGTGTCCTCTCGAGTGATTGGAGATCCCCAAGCACCTCACTGGTCCCCAACTTGTCCTGCAGTTGCGAGTAGCTGGGCAGAGCAAAGGCTACCCACAGCTGAAGCCCATCACCCAATTTGCCACACCCGCCCACCAGCACAGGCCCTGGGATGGATAATCTGGGCCAGATGGGCTCAGTTAGGCTGAGCTGGGCTCTGGAGGCTAACATTGGCCTGGGTGGTGGGAGCCGGGTCTGGCCCACGGCTCAGGCACCAGCTGGAAGGGCAGGGGACAGATCCCAATGGAGGAACTGACCCAACATGGGATTTACTGCTCTCTATGCCCTGCACCAACTCCAGGATTAGACCTGCCCCTTCTCCATCACTCTCAGGCTGCCGAATTCTCAGGCCTATGATGGCTAAAAAGGCCCGACCTCTTATCACCCTTCCAGCCGGCAAAGAGGCTGAACTTCGGTCCCTGGTCTACTGCCCCCCCCTTGGCCCTGGGTTTGAGTTCTGGCTCTGCCATACTCTCATTGTGAGCCCTTGGAGAGTACCATGTTTCTCTGAGCCCCACTTTACAGATCTGTGTCACGGGTCAGCACACTCTGCTCCTTGCCGGGGAGAGGGCTTTTCAAAAGGGTCTTGAAGGAAAGGAAAGAAATTTTCACAGGCAGGGGCTGGAGGAGGAGGGGTGATCCAGACAGAAAACAGGTGCAGATCCATGGCCTCTGTGGTCAAGGAGATCTGCTCAAGCCTGCGTCTCTCCTGCATTATTTATATAAAATGGACATCAATTGGCGAATGCAGAAATTGCAGTCCACCCATGCGATGGACTCCATTGAGCAATAAAAAGGAAAGAAACATTGATGTGTGCAAACACACAGATGAACCTCAGATGGATCATGAGTGAAAAATATGCAACTCCAATGGTTCCACACTGTAGCAGTCTATTTGTATGACTCTCTAAAAATGTCAGAATCTGTGATTGCCAGGACCTGGGTCCGGGGGGTGGGGATTGATTGTTAAAGGACATAGGGGAGCTTTTTGGGATATTGGCAATGTTCTATGTCATGATTGTGCTGGTGGTTACATAACTGTATACATCTGTCAAAACTCATGGAACTGTGTGTGAAAAGGGTAGATTTTGCTGTAGGTGTGTCATATCTCAATAAAAACAACGCCCCCAACACAAGGTTCTGTAAAATGCCCCAGATATACATATGTAACAGTAAATAGGTTTCCTCCAGTGAACCCCCTCACCCTCTCTGAGTTTCATTCGTGCGCTCATTCAGGAATTATTTCTTTTTTTTTTCTTTTTTTTTTTTGAGATGGAGTCTTGCTCTGCTGCCCAGGCTGGAGTGCAGTGGCCGGACCTCAGCTCACTGCAAGCTCCGTCTCCCGGGTTTACACCATTCTCCTGCCTCAGCCTCCCGGGTAGCTGGGACTACAGGCACCCGCCACCTCACCCGGCTAGTTTTTTTGTATTTTTTAGTAGAGACGGGGTTTCACCGTGTTAGCCAGGATGGTCTCGATCTCCTGACTTCGTGATCCGCCCGTCTGGGCCTCCCGAAGTGCTGGGATTACAGGCTTGAGCCACCGCACCTGGCCAGGAATTATTTCTTGAGCACCTACTATGTGCTCATCCTGTATCAGGTACTAGATAATCAGAAATGAGCAAAATTGGTAAAGTTTCTGATTCCAGGGCACTTCGACTAAATATATCAGTTGCACTGAAACCTCGATGAATGCTATGAAGAAAATATGTGGGGATGTAGGCAAGTTTAGCCAGGATGATGGGGAAAGCCGCACCAGAGAGGGCCATCTGGGCTGAGAGGCTGAGAAAAAGCCAGCTCTGGGAGAGTCAGGAGGGAGGGAATTCCAGACAGAGGAAAAGGCCAAGTGCAAAGGCCTTGAGGTGGGAGGGTGTCTTGTATCTGAGGATCAAAATGAAGATGAGTAACAATGGTATGCCCTGCATCTATCTCTCTCCCATGGAAAATGGTGCATGACGTTCCTGCTTGGGAAAAGCATTTTATCAACTGCAGATAAAAATGAACGCAGAGAGAGGAGCGCTTTGTATGGATGGACCTGCGTGTGAATCACAGCTCTTAGCTTACTGGCTGTGTGATCTCAAGCTGAGGGCTCTACCTGTCTGAGCCTTTTCTCTAAAAGAAGATAATCATAGCTCCTTCCCCTGGGTTGTAGGGAACATTCCTGAGATGACTCTGGTTGTAGTTACATAATGAACGCATGACAAATTCTGGTATGTCTGGGCCATAGCTTACTATATGTCAGGCCTCTGAGCTGAAGCCCGCACGGATACATCCAGATGGCCTGAAGCAACTGAAAAACTACAAAAGAAGTGAAAATGGCTGGTTCCTGCCTTAACTGATGACATTACCTTGTGACATTCCTTCTCCTGAACAATAAGTCTCCGGAGCTCCCCACTGAGCACCTTGTGACCCCCGCCCCTGCCCGCCAGAGAATAATCCCCTTTAACTGTAATTTTCCACTACCTACCCAAATCCTATAAAACTGCCCCACCCCTATTTCCCTTTGCTGACTCCTTTTTTGGACTCAGTCCGCCTGCATCCAGGTGATTAAAAAGCTTTATTGCTCACACAAAGCCTGTTTGATGGTCTCTTCACATGGACGGGCGTGACATTTGGTGCTGAAGACCCCGGACAGGAGGACTTCTTTGGGAGACCTGTCCTCTGTCCTCGCCTTCACTCTGTGAGGAGATCCACCTACGACCTTGGGTCCTCAGACCAACCAGCCCAAGGAACATCTCACCAATTTCAAATCGGGTAAGCAGTCTTTTCACTCTCTTCTCCATCCTCTCTCACTACCCTTCAATCTTCCTTTTCTTCCAATTCCAGTTCTTTTTCCTCTCTAGTAGAGACAAAGGAGACACATTTTATCCATGGACCCAAAACTCTGGCGCCGATCACGGACTCGGGAAGATAGTCTTCCCTTGGTGTCTGATCACCGCGGGGACTCCTGCCTTGGTCATTCACTCACACTTCCTTGGTGGCAAGTCAATTTCAGGGACACTTGCTTTGGATGCTCATCCACATTACAGCCCAGGGCTGCTCACCACCCCCTTCTCCATATCTCTACCTTTCTCTTTAAACTTACTTCTTCACTGTGGGCAACCTTCCACCCTGCATTCCCCCTTCTTCTCCCTTAGCCTGTACTCTCAAGAACTTAAAACCTTCAACTCACACCTGACCTAAAACCTAAATGCCTTATTTTATTCTGCAATACCACTAGTCCCCAATACAAACTCGACAATGGTTCTAAGTGGCCAGAAAATGGCACTTTTGATTTCTCCATCTTACGAGACCTGGATGATTTTTGTCAAAAAATGAGCAAATGGTCTGAGGCGCCTGATGTCCAGGCATTCTTTTACACATTGGTCTCTCCTTAGTCTCTGCTCCCAATGTGACTCGTCCCAACTCTTTCTTTTTTCTCTCCTGTCTTCAGTTGCCACCCCAAGCTCCTAGTCCTTTGAATCCTCCTTTTCTACGGACTCATCTGACCTCTCTCCTCCTCCCCCAGGCTGCTCCTCGCCAGGCCGAACCAGGTCCCAATTCTTTCTCAGCCTCCGCTCCCCAACCCTATAATCCTTCTCTCACCTCCCCTCCTCACACCTGGTCTGGCTTATAGTTTTGTTCAGCGACTAGCCCTCCCCCACCTGCCCAACAATTTCCTCTTAGAGAGGTGGCTGGAGCTGAAGACATAGTCAAGGTTAATGCTCCTTTTTCTTTATCCGACCTCTCCCAAATCAGTTAGCGTTTAGGCCCTTTTTCATCAAATATAAAAACCCAGCCCAGTTCATGGCCCGCTTAGCTACCCGTAGACGCTTCACAACCCTAGACCAAGAGGGACCAGAAGGCCTCCTTATCCTTAATATGCATTTTATTACCCAATCCACTCCCAACATTAGAAAAAGCTCCAAAAATTAGATTTTGGCCCTCAAACCCCACAACAGGACTTAATTAACCTCGGCTTCAAGGTGTACAATAATAGAGAAGAGGCAGCCAAGTGACAACATATTTCTGAGTTGCAATTACTTGCCTCTGCTCTAAGAGAAACCCCAGCCACATCTCCAGCACACAAGAACTTCAAAACACCTAAGCTGCAGTGGTCAGGTGTTCCTCCAGGACCTCCTCCCGCGGGATCTTGCTTCAAGTGCTGGAAATCTGGCCACTGGGCTAAGGAATGCCCACAGCCTGGGATTCCTCCTAAGCTGTGTCCCATCTGTGCGGGACCCCACTGGAAATCGAACTGTCCAACTTGCCCGACAGCCACACCCAGAGCCCCTGGAACTCTGGCCCAAGGCTCTCTGACTGACTCCTTCCCAGATCTTCTCGGCTTAGCAGCTGAAGACTGACGCTGCCTGATCACCTCAGAAGCCTCCTGGATCATCACAGATGCTTTAAGTAACTCTTACAGTGGAGGGTAAGTCCGTCCCCTTCTTAATCAATATGGAGGCTACCCACTCCACATTACCTTCTTTTCAAGGGCCTGTTTCCCTTGCCTCCATAACTGTTGTGGGTATTGACAGCCAGGCTGCTAGACTCCTTAAAACTCCCCAACTTTGGTGCCACTGGGACAACATTCTTTTATGCACTCCGTTTTAATTATCCCCACCTGCCCAGTTCCCTTATTAGGTTGAGACATTTTAACCTGGACAAGTCTTACAGGCTGGTCCAAGATCTTCGCCTTATCAACCAAATTGTCTTGCCTATCCACCCCGTGGTGCCAAACCCATATACTCTCCTGTCCTCAATACCTCCCTCCACAACCCATTATTCTGTTCTGGATCTCAAAGATGCTTTCTTTACTATTCTTTTGCATCCTTCATCCCAGCCTCTCTTTGGTTTCACTTGGACTGACCCTGACACCCATCAGCCTCAGCAATTTACCTGGACTGTACTGCTGCAAGGGTTCAGGGACAGCCCCTGTTACTTTAGTCAAGCCCTTTCTCATGACTTACTTTTTTCCCATCATTCCCACCTGTTCTTCCACTGAAACTTTCACCTGTCAATCTTTTCCCCACACAAGGCAAATGGTTCTTGGACCGAGGAAAATTCCTCCTTCCAGCCTCACCGGCTCAATCCATTCTATTGTCCTTTCATAACCTCTTCCATGTGGGTTACAAGCCAACAGCCTGCCTCTTAAAACCTCTCATTTCCTTTAAGACATTTACCCTGTATTTCACTCTATCCTTGGCTACCTTCCCCTTGCTCTTCAGACTCTCCTCCCAGGCCCTCTTCTTGTTTGCTTATACCCAACCCTGTAAATAACAGTGAATGGTTGTTCATAGATACTCAACACTTTCTCATACACCATGAAAACTGAACCTCCACCTCTAGGCAGTTACCCCATCAGTCCCCATTACAACCTCTGACGGCTGCCACCCTAGCTGGATCCCTAGGAGTCTGGGTACAAGACATCTTTTAGTACTCCTTCTCATCTTTTCACTTTGCATTTCCAGTTTTGCCTTGCACAAGGTCTCTTCTTCCTCTGCGGCTCCTCTACCTACATGTGTCTACCTGCTAATTGGACAGGCACATGCACACTAGTTTTCCTTACTCCCAAAATTCAATTGGCAAATGGGACCAAACAGCTTCCTGTTCCCCTCATGACACCAACACGTCACTACTATTTTGTTTTGTTTTTCTTATTATTAATATAAAAAGGCAGGAATAGGCCTCAACTTACTCACTGCCATCAACCTCATTGTTTTTAGCAGCTACATAGTGTCACGCATGTCCATGTGAAGAGACCACCAAACAGTTTTGTGTGAACAATAAAGCTTTTAATCACCTGGGTGTAGGCAGACTGAGTCTGAAAAAGGAGTCAGCAAAGGGAAATAGGGGTGGGGCAAAAGGAGGACTCTGCATATTTCTAAATGAAGAATGCTTTTTTTTACCTAAATCAATCCGGCCTGGTATATGACAACATAAAAAAACCCAAGGATAGAGCCCAAAAACTGGCCAATCAAGCAAATAATTACACTGAACCCCCTTGGACACTCTCTAACTGGATGTCCTAGGTCCCCTCAATTCTTAGTCCTTTAATACCTATTTTTCTCCTTCTCTTATTTGAACCTTGTGTCTTCCATTTAGTTTTTCAATTCATACAAAACTGCATCCAGGTCATCACCAATCATTCTATATGACAAACGCTCCCTCTAACAACCCCACAATATCACCATTTACCCCAAAATCTTTCTTCAGTTTAATTTCTCCCACTCTAGGTTCCGATGCTGCCCCTAATCCCTCTCGAAGCAGCCCTGAGAAACATCGCCCATTATCTCTCCATACCACCCCCCCAAATTTTTGCCACCCCAACACTTCACCACTATTTTGTTTTGTTTTTCTTATTAGTATAAGAAGACAGGAATGTCAGGCCTCTGAACCCAAGCCTACATCCACTTATACATCCAGATGGCCTGAGGCAACTGAAGAAGTTTCACTTCTTCACAAAAGAAGTGAAAATGGCCGGTTCCTGCCTTAACTGATGACATTACCTTGTGACCTTCCTTCTCCTGCACAATGAGTCTCAGAAGCTCCCCTACCAAGCACCTTGTAACCCCTGCCCCTGCCCGCCAGAGAACAACGTCCTTTAACTGTGATTTTCCACTACCTACCCAAATCCTATAAAACTGCCCCACCCCTATTTCCCTTTGCTGACTCCCTTTTCAGACTCAGTCTGCCTGCACCCAGGTGATTAAAAGCTTTATTGTTCACACAAAGCCTGTTTGGTGGTCTCCTCACATGGACGTGTGTGACACTATGTAGCTGTTAAAAACAATGAGGTTGATGGCTGGGCACGGTGGCTCACACCTGTAAGCCCAGGACTTTGGGAGGCTAAGGTGGGTGGATTGCTTAAGCTCAGGATTTAGAGACCAGCCTGGGTAACATGGCGAAAACTTGTGTCTACTAAAAACAGAACAAAATTAGCTGAATGTGGTGGTGTGTGCCTGTAGCCCCAGCTCCTTGGGGGGCTGAGGCAGGAGGATGGCTTGACTGCAGGAGGTGGCTGCAGTGAGCTCTGATCGTGACACTGCGCTCCAGCCTGGGTGACAGAGCGAAACCCTATCTTAAAACAAAACAAACAAACAAACAAACAAACAAAAAAGAATGAGGTTGAGCTGCATCAGGTGCTGGTCTGAAAAGATGTCCCCGTCATGCTTGTGAGTTAAAAAAAAACCAAGAGGCAGAACACTACCTACAATGTGGATCCATTTGTGTGCAAGAATGATCCAAATGGTGTATTTTTATATAAAAACCAAGAAGACCAAACTATTAACAGTAGCGATTTGCTTCAGGGGAGGGGGTGACAATGGGGTGATGCGGATGGCATTTTCTTTTTATATTACCTATATTGAAATTGTTTGGATTTTTAAAGTAGAATGAGAGTGTATACAGGAATAATTAATAGACTATTTAACAACTAGTATATATAGGAGTCCTTAACTGATGTCCTGGACTCCCGGGGATCTGTGAATAGAATTCAAGGAACCTGTAAACTTGCATTTTAAAAAAGGACATTCTTTTCCCACTAATCTCTAACTGAAATTAGTTTTTCCTGTGGTGGTGAGTATATGCCACAGGCTATTACGGTGGTGATAGCAGGGCCTGCGGCATTGTCACTAGTAGAAACCGCAGATACTCTAATGTCTCATTGCAGTGATTATGGACATCTACAACATACTGTGTATACTCATCTCAGCCTCAAAGTGATGGAAGGTACTTGACCCACCACTCTGTCTTGTTATTTTGTGCATTAATACAGAAGTAATACAGGACTATATCAGAAACCTGCTTTCTGTTATGTTGACATTTGCATCTCAAGGCAATTTGTTTCCTTTATAAATCTATGCATTTAATTTTACATTTCAAAAAACATTTTTTTTCTGAGAGAGGGTCTAGAGCTTCTCCGGATGCCAAGGGACCCCAAAGCACAGGAAAGATTAAGACCCCTGAAGACGCATCCCACACAAGGTTCCTCACTGGTATCCCCAGTAGGCTACCAACTCCGAGAGTGCAAGGACTTTGCCTGCCTTCTGGGGCCTGGAAGAGTGTCTGGATATTTGTAGGCACTGCTGTTGACCCCAATTATAGATGGGCAAATGGAAGTTCAGGCTCAGAGTCACTTCCCTGAGGTCACCCATCAAGTTGGCAGATGCTAGATTCATCCCCAGGTCTACTGATTTGGAAGGCTGGGAGGTCAGGTCTGGTGGGTGTAGGAGGGTCAGGGCGGGGCTGAGTGCGTGAAAGTGGTCCTTCCCTCACCCAGGGTACGACCCAGGCTTTGGCCCTGCAGCCAGTGCACCCGGAGGACGAGGTGAACCCTGCTGCTGGCTTCTGCCTGTTGATCCAGTTCCTGGGTCTCTGCCCAGACTTGTTCTGGAACCAGACCCAAAGCATGAGGGCTTCTGTGAATCGGGGTGTGCGTTAAGTAAACTACATCCTTCTAGTTGTTCAGACTCAGCCTCTCAGAGCTACCCTGCTTTCCTTTGTTTCTCTCACATCCTGCATCCAATCTGTTGTCTCTACCCTTGGGTGCATGCAGAATCTGACCATTTCTGCCCAGCCTTGCCACTTCCACCAATTATCTCTAGTGGGGATCACAGCTTCCTTGATACTCTCGGCATCTGTCCTCGCTCCCTGGGCCCCCAGGCTATGCTCCACATGTAGCCAGTCAACCAGACATGTAGCCAGTAGCCAGAGGTCCTGGTCAACCTCTCAGATTATGACTCCCTCTGCTCTAAACCCTGCTGTGGCTCCCATGTGGCTAAGAGAGGACCAGGACTCCTTGCAGATTCCTTTAGTAGAGAATAAAATTCTTTGCTTTGGAAACAGGCAAAACAACCCCCAATGAACAGAGTCCAAACCAGGCTGCACTGGGATGGTGTGGGAATTGGGATGAAGCCTGTTCTAGGTCCTAGGCTGAACCAAGGCCCCATGGCTGAGGTGGTGCAGGGTGTGGAGATTTGAGCCTGGCCTGACCGTAAATGGAAAAGGGCTTTAGCAGGGATGCCCCAGGGGTAGGAGCCAAGGCAGGGAGACATCTGGGGAGCAAAGACTTAGTGAGGGGGAGACCTAAATGATGCCCTCAGGGACCACTCAGCTCCCATCCCCTCCATTTCACAGATGGGGAAACTGAGGTCCCAATCAGGAAAGTAAAGTGCCAGAGGCTGTACACAGAAGCTAATGGCCAGATCTGGTCCAGATGTATGAAAATCTGGGGGGGTCAGAGCTTTCATAGCTTTATGTGTGTGTTTCAACTTAAATGTAAATCTTTGTAATTTTATTTTTCAAATGTGTGATATAAACACATTGTTCAAAATTCCAAGGAACAAAAAGGAGTGAAGTGAAAAACAAATTTTTCTGTCCCTGCCTCAACCCACAGTTCCCTCCCTACAGGCCACTGAGGGAGGTACCTGGGTTTCCTTCAGAGAAATGCTCTGCATACATCTGCAGTAACTATGCTTCCATCCCACCACCTGCCCTTCAGGCTACAAAAACCTCAGCTTGCTGTTCCACACCTGGCTTCCTTTTGCTTAACATAATTCATAGCGTGTTCCATATTCATCCAGGTAGACTAGCCTCAGCATTGTAAGCTGCTTGCAATTCCATCTATGGGCCTCCATTGTATCCTCATCTAGTCCCTTCTAGCTGGACCTGTAGGATGTTTCCAGGCTTTAACCATCACAAACAGGGCTGCTACAAATATCCTTGTACACCTGTCACTTAACACTCCCACAAGCCTATGTGGGGAATAAATCCTTCGAAGTAGAATTGCTGAGTGAAATCACATGTTTTTTTGGTCCTTTGTTTTTTGAGACAGAGTCTTGCTCTATCACCCAGGCTGGAGTGCAATGGTGTGATTATGGCTCAATGCAGCCTCAAACCCCCAGGCTCAAGCGATCCCCCCACCTTAGCCTCTCAAGTAGCTGGGACTATAGGCGTGTGCCACCAGGCCCAGCTAATTTTTCAGTATTTTTTGTAGATACCAGGGTCTCGCTTTGTTGACTCAGGCTGGTCTCGAACTCCTGAGCTTGAGTGATCCTCCCACCTCACCTCAGCCTCCCAAAACATTTGTGATTTTGACTATTGTTAACAAACTGCCCTTGGCAGAGGTTGTGCCTGGTGGTTTCTGCGCTTTTGGAGGAGAGGCCCTAGGGTCTGCAGAGGTGGCCACAGGAGCCACAGAGTTGCTTATTGCACTCCCTCCCAACACACATCCACACCCCCCCAATCTCAGTAGCACCAGAGCATCTCCCACCAGCATCCTTCTGACTTCCAGGTCTCCCTGAAAATGTCACCTCCTCTGAGAAGCATTCCCTGACCACCCCCACTCTGCTCCACCTGTTTATCACAGTGTCCACTCTGGCTTCTACACAGTACTTCATGCCATGTGAAATCACTTCAGTCATTTGTCATTTGTCCAATTCCCCCACCAGAAGAGCCCCAGGAGTGCAGAGATCTGTCTTCCCTGTTCATGAGCACATCCTCCATGCCTAGAATAGAGCCAGGCACATAAGAGGTCCTGGATAAAATATTTGTTGAAAGAACAGATGGGTCAGTTTTGTGTAAGGGGCACCAGATTTCCATTGAATAGTTGTTTGGCATCTAGAAGCAAGTTTGGAGCCTCGAGCCCAGGCCCAGCCACTGCTGGAGCCTGTGAGAGACAAAGGCAGTGGAGACGACAGAGGCCAGAGAACAGAGAGCTAACTGGTGCCAGGGCAGAAAGAAAGGGGAAGAAACACCAGCACAGAGATGGGAGGGGCAGGCAGGAGGGTTCCCAGGGGGAATGGAGGGAAGGAGTCAGCTTGGGGTATCTGTAGGAGGAATGTTCTAGAAATGAGCAAGACATACTCTTGGTGCTCATTTACTTCCTCTAACCAACTCGTTCAGATGTGCCGAGACCTGTGCATGGTGCTGGGGAGACAGCAGCTACCAGAACAGGTCAGGCTCCGCACTGCTGCCAGAGTCTCCCAAGGAAGATATGTAAAGGGTTACTGTGTCCCAGGCATGGCCCCAAAGCCCTACAAATACAGCTCATTTAGTCCTTGGTTCTCCCATTGTCACCATTTTACAGGTGAGGAAAGGAAGGCACTGAGAAGATGAGCATCTTGCCTAAGTGGCAAAGATTGGATTTAAATACAGGCCTCTGGTCTCCAAAGACCACACCCTTAGCCATTCAGTGGGTTGCTTGTGGCAGCTAGCCTTCAGAATGACCCCAGGGATCCTGGTGCTCATGCCCTTGTGTAGTCCCCTCTCTCAAGAAGTCAGGACTAACTGGCATGACTAATTAGATATTGTAGAAACGTTAGTGTGACTTCCTTGGCTAAATCATTGCATTGTGTCTTCTGTCTTGCCCTCTCTTGGACGCCATGCTCTACGGGAAGTAGGCCACCATGGCCTGAGGACCCTTAAGCAGCCCTGGGGAGGAACCCATCTGGAGGGGAACTGAGGCCTTCTACCCATGGCCAGCAGCTCACCAGACACAGGAGGCTGAGCCCCAGCCCCGGTCAAGCCTTCAGATGAGTGCAGCCCTAGCTGATATCTGAGTGCAGCCACATGAAAAAAAAAACTACCTTGTTAAGTTGCTTCAGAATTCCTGACCCTCAGAAACTGAAAGATAATAAATGTTTATTATTATTTTAAGCTGCTAAATGTTTTAGGGTAATTTGCTATGCTGCAATAGATAACTAATATACTGCTTTTCCAGAGCTTATAGAGGTTTAACCCTCTTGCTTCTCTTCTCTGCCATCCCCAGTCCTCAGTTTCTTCATTTTGACAATGGGCTGACTTGTGATTTGTGAGGGGTGGCCCTCGTCCTGTGCCTTGCTTCTGTCCCCCAGGCCTGCACCAGGCCCTCACTCTGTGGCTCAATGCAGACTGAGATGGTTTGTCTTGTCCTCTCTGAGTAGCTGGGCCCAAGCCTTCCTTGTTGTTTTCCTCTCTGCAAGATATTCTATTGCTTTTCTTCTGGGTTAGGCTCTGGGCAAGCAGAGCCAGTGGACAGGGAGCCAGGGGTAGAGAGAGTCGGGGACCAACGGGCTCTCATGGAGGGATGAGCTTCTCAACCCTGGCTCAACCCTCAATTCTTTGACACAGGCCCAGCATCTCCAAACATCCAGTGTGGTCTGGGCCTGGAGCACTGCACTGAGAGTCAGCAAGCTTGCTCAATAGCTTTGCCATTTCTTTTCTCTGCCAGTGATGAGCTTCTCTGCACCTCAGTGGCCTCATTGTTTCCTCCTTGCAGAGGGCCTGGAAGGAATAGGGAAATGGCCACAGGGATCTGTGCTCTGCAGGAGCTGGGCTGGGATTCTTGTCTGTCTTGTTCATGAGGCCTAGCACAGTGACTAGCACACAGTAGCGCTTCCCATATTTGTGCAATATTTGGGACTTCCCTGGCTCCTGAGCCTCACCTCTGATGGGGTGGTAGGTCCAGTGTCCATCCCAGGCAAAAGGCCACAAGGAGAAGATGAGGAGAGTGGACTTGGGAGGGGCTGCCAGGGTCCCTGCCTCCTCAGGCTCAGCTATGCCTTTGGTGGTCGTCTATATTTCAACCTTGATCTTGGGAGGTGTTTGCGATTGCTCACCTCCCTGACACTTGAATGTCACAGAATGGAATGGTGTGCCCATTTTGCTTGGCAACATGCCTATTGAACAGTTATTATGTGCTCAGCACTGTTCTAACCACTAGGTATATTAAGTCCTTGTAGCCACCCTCCAAGGTAGGACCTGTTATCAACCCATTTTACAGATGAGGCACAGAGAGGTTAAACAACTTATGATGCCACAAGGTTTATGAGTCAATGTTTATAAGACACATATAAAGTGCCTGGCCCAGGGAAAGTCCCATATGTGAATTCGCCACAGCAAAGCACTCACCCCAGAAGACAGAAGAAACAATAGTAGCATCTCCTGGTTCTCTGCACGCTGGAGCGGTGCCAGGCACATCCCCCGACCAGCCTTTTGAGCCTCACAGCAAACCCAGGCAATGTGTGTATCACCTCCATTTTATAGATTGAAAAACTGAAGCTCAGGTCTTTCTCATATTTGCACAGCTAAAAATCTCACAGATGTAAAGTTGAGGGAACAAAAGCAAACTACAGTAAGATATAGATGGTATGACAGGATTCCTTCCACTGTGAATCCTGGAGTCTTTGGGTTTACCGAGCACTTACTTTCTGCCAGGACGTGTATGGAGCCCCACATGTGCGTTGCCTCATTTAATCACCTCAGTAACCTACAAAGTGGCTTCTGTTATTGTTCTCACTTCACAGATAAGGAAACCAAGACGCAGAGTGGAAAAGCAATGGTCTGAGAAGGCACAGCCAGTAAGCAGTGGAGCTGGGATTCAAACTGAGTCAACTGGGACTCAGGACCTACACTGGCCTTCTGTGGGATTTACCCCCAGGCCCTGGGCCAAGAATGGGGCGTGCAATTGTGGGGATACCCAGACTGAGCTTCTGGAGCCCCTTAGCTTTTCAGAATGGCCACAGCTGCCTGAGGCCCTGCCTGAATCATCCCTGGCAGAAAAGCCCTAGGGAAGCTCTCCTTGGCCTAAGGGCTCCTGGGGGAAGAAAAATCTAGCAGCTACGGGTCTCCCCTTTGGGGACCAGGGTCCTCTATATTTTCCAGGTACCAACTACTGCCCAGGGACCCGCCCACCATGGACATAGCTTATTTACTGGACAGGAAACCATCCTAAGTGCTGAGATAACAGGTTCTGGCCTCAGATGACTGAATCTGACTTCACCCTTCTTGGCTGTATGGTCTTGGACAAGCCACCTAATCTCTTGGTGCCTCAGTTTCCTCATCTGTTAGTGGACAAGCAATCTTACTTTACTGAGTCATGGTGAGAATTAAATGCAGTAACATAAAGCACCTAGGACAGTATGTGGCATATAGTAAATGCTCACTAAATAAGTACTTACTCATTACGTCATAACTGCTTTTTCATCCTCCACTCACTCCGGGAGGCACGAGTATCTTGAGTTCCACTTTAGAGAGGAGCCAGCTGCCATGTGTGGCTTCCCTGGGCTCCCATAGCTTGGAGTGGTACCCCTGGGACGTGACCTCCTGACCTCAACTTGGTCCTCCCCAGACCCCACAGCCATCTCTCAGGGTTCATTCCAGACATTTCAGAGCTGGCTCTGAGGTTATGCAAACAAACTGTGGCCCGAGTCTGACTGGAGGTGTAGGCTTAGGGGGAAGACCTGGGGCCTGTTTTCTAACATTTCCTGCTCAAGGAGAAGGGGAAGAAGGTCTGTGTACATCCCAGCTTGGCTGAGCTCTAAGGCCGGGGAGGAGAGAACTAGAAACATGTGGTCCTGCCCTCTGTGGCCCTGTCCTCTGTGGCTCTGTCTTCTGTGGGCTGGCTGGCCAAGCCAGTTGAACAAATAAACGCATCCCTCTGGGGGAAGTCGCCGGGGGGGCTGCTGCTGCTGGTGCCTGCCCTGCACCCCCACCTCATCCCGGGCATGAGCCAGCTGGTCATCCCCAGGCCGAGGGTATCTGTGCCAACTGTTTCTAGGCCCCCTTCTTGGAAAAATAACCCCATTACTCTAAGAAGCAGATGCTGTTCTCCCCACCCCATCCCCCAGTCCCAAACTGCTTAGAAAGGAGCCAGCGTTGAGGTTAGGAAATCAAACCCCAAGATATTTTGTTCGGCACCGAGACTCATTTCTTGTTTGGATAACTGAAGGCTGAAAATGCCAAGAATTTGTGGGCAGCCTGGGAAGGCTGGGGCAACTGGAACCCTGGCTCCAAAACCAGGTCAGTTTGGGAGGGTCTCAGGCTGGGCAAGGACCCCGCCCTGGGTTTCTCCTTGGTGCTCTCTTGACCCACACCCAGCTAGGCAGGGCCTCACAACTGCCAGGCCAAGGGGCCGAGTTATTCTGAGGTTTGATGTCAGAGACCTGGAGCAAACAGCAGAGGCTGGGACAGTGCCAGGTTGGGAGGCCCCTGCCCAGCCCCTGACCCCTCTCTGCTTGGTTTTGGGTGCAGAGGAGGAAGAGAAAGAGGCCCTGGCTGAGCTGCCAGCTGTAGGGTGGGCATCGGTCTTCTGGAAGATGTGCCCTGGGTCTTCAGTGTGGACACCCAGGGAGGTAGAGGTGGGAGGGATGGCCTCGGGGTGAGAAAAGGAGGAGCTGAGAAAGAGACAGGGAAGGATGCAGGGAGACACTTTGATAGCCAACCAAGAGAGAGAATCAGAGACAGAGACACCCACAGAGTTAGCAACAGTGAGTCAGGGCCACCGCGAGCGCCCCAAGAGAGATCCACAGAGGCAGAGAGACGCAGAAATAGAGAGACAGGCTGACCACGGTGGCTCGCGTCTGCCGTCCCAGCTACTTGGAAGACTGAGGCGGGAGGATCGCTTGAGCTCAGGAGTTCAAGGCTGCAGTGAGCTGTGATTGCACCATTGCACCCCAGAGTGATTGAGAGAGCCAGACCTTGTCTTTAAGAGAGAGAGAGAGAGAGAGAGAGAGAGAGAAAGAGACAGAGACAGACAAAGATAGACAGAGATAGATAGAGAGAAGGCTACCATGGACTCCAGGCCAGCAGCTATTGGCTGCTCCCTAAAGGCGAGAAAGTAGTTCTCACCCTTGGTTTCCAGGTGGAGTCAGCCCTGTCCCTGGGAGCTCAGAGACTGGGGAAGATGTGCTGCCCTCAGGTGGTGGGGGTGGGCCAGGGAGCCTGGGGCTTGTGTCTGGCCCTGGTTTTCCTCATTCTCCTCATCTGTAGAATGGATCATTCTGTGAGGACATGAGGAGAAGGCAGAGGATGGCACTTCTTGGCTGGGACACCTGGAGCAACTGGGGAAATGGCAGTCACACACAGGAGCCCTTATTGAGCACCTGCTGTGTGCAGAGGCTTTCCCTGCTCTGCTTCTCTTGGCGTCACATAGAAGGTCAGGAGTAGGTGCTGTCATTCTCCTCCCAGCCTCCGGATGAGGCACTGAGAGGGAAGGGCCAGCATTGGGTCCTAGAGCGAGGACGCGGTGGACAGAGGAGGTCATGTGACTAGCCACTGAGCTGCCCAGCCCAGCTAGAGATGCCTGCACTGCAGCTGGCTCTGTCCCCCAACCTCTTCAATATTCCTGCCTGCAGCTTTTCATCCAGATGCAGAGGGTGGAGCAGAGCCCAGAGCTGATGTGCAGCCCCAGGAGCTGACTCCAGATGGGAGTCACTGGGGCAGGGGCTTTCCAGGAGGGAGGAGGAGGAGAGGGAGGGAGGCAGAAGGAGGGGGAGAGAAGGGAGAAGAAAGGGAAGGGGAGTGCAGGGGAGGAGGAGAGTGTGAAAGAGGAGAGAGAGAGAAGGGGCAAGGCCGGGGCTCTCCCCTTGCCCGATGAGCACTGGCAGTAGGACACAGCAAGCTGTATGCTAGGAAAAGAGAGTGGGTATCTGGGGACTTGGAAACTCTGCAGTAGAAGGGTGCACCAAGAGCACCCCATCCTCTCGAGATCTTGCTTCCCTTGCCTCCAAAAGAACCTGCAGTTTGGAGTGAGATCCAGATTGACTTTCACTGCTACTTGACTCTGGCAAGTCACTTTCCCTCTCTGGCCTGTTTCCTCACCTGTACACTGGGGAAACAGGAGGGGAGTTGGGGGCACAGGCTGAGCAGATGTTGGCCTCTGGGATTCGCAACAGGGAGGATCTCCCCTGTGTCTGTCTAGATGAATAGAATCTTGCTGAGAGCTTGTTCATCCCTTATGGCAATGGTGATGATGGTGATGATGATGATGATGGTGCCATTAGATGAGAGTATTTCAAAACTCTTTTTTAACTTTTCTGGGATGTTAGAGAAAAAGCCAAAAAAAAAAAAAAAGGGCTTTGAGTTTCAGAAGATCTGAGATATGCCTGGACCAAGAGAAGAACCAGAGGAAGGTCACAGCCACAGCTACAGAAGGTAGCAAGCACCCCCTACTGGGGCCCAGGAGTGTCAGAGGGGAGAGAGAGAAATTATTGTTTACATGAACCAAGGGTCACGTGTCTCAACTGGAGTGAAGAAGGACCTAAGAATTGCAGGACCCATGTCTCCACTTCCAGGGACAACCCCCGATGGAAATAGCCAACATGTGTTGAGTGTTTACTATACACTTGACACCAGGCCAAGGACTTCCTGGAATCATCTTGTTAAATCCTCAGAGGTAGGTAGTATTTTCACCTTGTTTTGTAGGTGAGGAAACCAAGGCTCAGAGAGATGAAGCAACTCCAGGTCACACAGCAAGGGGCAGAAATGAGACTGGAATCCCAGCAGCTGGGCTCCAGAGTCAGGGCTCTCACCGTTCGGGCCCTGCTGCTGCCCAAGGAGGGGATAGACCCAGGCGATGTGGTGACCTGGTGTATCTAGGCTGATGGGTCTGACCTTGTGGCAGGCTCCACAGGCATTGGGCGACCTGGCAGTGACTTGATTGCCAAGGGGATGAAGGAGTGCTCAACCCAAGGGGCTCCTGCCCCAGGAGATGGCACCGCAAACACCAGAGACGGTGCAGGACTGAGGAGTCCTTGAGAACACCAGCGTGGCCAGTTGACATTCCCAGATCCAAGGACACGTGCAACCCTTGTACTGACTTGACCAAGATCGAGCTTCTCCCACTCATTGGTGCAGGGGCTTAAAATAGGGATTATGCTGAATTGAAGAAAAGCCCATCACACTGCTCAGGTGAGCTCCCCTGTGTCTTTGTGAAACACAAAGCCAGGCAGCAGGCTGGGAGTGCTTTGTGGGCAGTCTAACTTATTTTCCCAGCCATCCCTGACATACTGTCATTTTCACCTGTATGTCAAATGACATACTGACATTTTCACCATTTTGCAGACAGGGAGACTGAAACCTGCTCATCCATAGCCATGTGGTAGGGAAGTACCTGCAGCCAGGTCAGCTGAACTCCCATATCAGTGATCTTAGGCCCCACGGCACTCTATGGTGACCTGACTGACCCCAGCTCAGGATTTTCAGGCTAGGTGAATGGATGCCTGGAGAGGACATTCCATCTCAGGCTGAGGCGTCGGACCAGGTGATCTTCTGATCCTGCAAGCCATCAGTTCAAGCCATCAGCTCTCAGCCAATGTTTCCCAAGCATCCGACACCCAGGGGATTCAAAGATGGATGAGAGTGAGAGGTGAGACTTGGGGTAGGAGGCCCAGTGGGAGGTGATGACATTGTCCATGGGAAAGGTGACAAGGCCTGAGCCAGAAAGATGGACCATGAGAGAAGCCTAGGCTGTAGGATGGGCTGGGCCAGCTGCCTGGGGAATAGGTGGGAGCCACAGGATGCCCCCAGGGCACAGACAGCCTGTGGCTGGGTGGTGTCATACCCTAAACAGAGAGAGGCAGGCACGAGGAGGGTGTTTGGAGAAGAGTAGGGAGTTATCTCAGATAGCTTTGGAGTTGAGACACCCATGGACCCTCAGATGGGATGTTGCGGGAGGTCAAGGTCATGGGTTTTGGGCTCAGGATCCCATCAATGCCAATTTTGTGTCATCATGGAGCAGGATGGAGACCTGGGACCTGAGAGGTTGGAAGAACATTTATGCATTCATGCATGCACCCATGCTACAGACATTTATTGAGTACCTACTACATGTTAGGCACTATTCTAGGCCCTGGGAACCCAAGAGTGAGCAAAAGAGAAATGGCGCCTGCTCTCTGGGAGCCCACAGACCAAAAGAAATGTTTTTAAGAATATTAGGTAGGGATAAGTGCTAAGAAAAAAAACCACAAACTGGCAGAAGAGATAAAGGGTGAAAGAAGGAGGGTGGCTATTTTATACGGGGTGGGCAGGAAGGGCCTCTGAGGAGGTGACATTGGAGAGGATAGGAGGCTGGGGTAAGCCCAGTAGGGGTCTGGGAGAGGGAACTCCAGGGAGTAAGGGTTCTTGCTTTTATTCGGATGCATGGTAGCCCTGGGAGGAGGGAGAGGATGTAACTTAGGTTTTGATGGGGATTCTTTGGTCTGCTGCAAGGAGAATAGGGGGTGGGGGCCGAATGTTAGCAGGGAGCCAGGGTGGCAACCATGACAGTCATCCTGCCGGGAGCCAGAGGTGGTTGTCAAGCTTGTCTGCTGTTTAATACCTTCTAAAACTCCAGGAATTGGTTTGCATCCTTCATTCCCCAGTCACTGCCCAGACTGTCTCCTGGGTCCCTCTCCCTTTCCTTGGTAGCTCTCACTTAGGGACTCTCAAGAGTCCCAAATCAGACCTCCCAGGATGTCTCTTGTGCCCTCATGCCCTGCCAGGGCCAAGCCTGCCTTGCACACCTCTGTAGTTGGTGCTTCGCTGAGGGTACACAGTAGGTGCTCGCACTGTTTGCTGAAAGATGAAAGCGTGACAGGGCATTCTACAGCAGTCCTGGTCTTGGGCCAAAACCACAGTGGCGTCCTCAGCTCCTTGCTTCCTTGCACTCCGCATCCAATTCACCAGCAGAGCTGATGGGCTCTACCTCCAGAACCCACCAGAATCGGACTGGCCACACCCCCTCCCAGTCCCGTTCTGCTCCAGGCCTCCGGTACCTCGCACCTGGTGGCTGCAGCGGCCATCTCTTTGGGCTTCTTGCTTCTACCCTGCCTCCTACAGTCTATGCTGTTCAAATCAAATCACCGGTGTCTCTTGCAGTGGCTCCCACAACACTCAGAACAAAAGCTGAAGTCCTTCCAGCGGCCCCCACAGCTGCATGGCCTGCCCTTCTCTCACCTCTCAGACCTCCCCACACCCTTGCTCCCTCTCCTCTGCTCCAGCCACACAGTCCGTCGCCCCGCGGTTCTCCAGGCACTCACCGTTGCGGATACATTCCCACCTCACGGTCAACATACATGCTGCTCCCTTTTCAGAATGTTCCCTCAAATACCTGCCTGGCCTACTGTATCACTTCCCTTGTTCTCTGGGTTCAAATGTCACCTCTGAGATGTACTCTCTAATGATCTGACCTCAAGCAGTCACCCAGGGCCACCACTGGGTGGTGGTGGCCTCTTCCTTCTTCATGTTGCTTCACCATCTGACATAGTAGATTGTCTCTTATTGCCTCTTTCCCCCGCTAGTCTAGAGGGAGACATACTATACTGTTGTATCCCCAGCACCCAGCATAGCTTGGTCTGTCCAGCCCTTGGTCAGGGCTGAATGGATTTCTGTTGGATGAATGAAGGGATGGCAGTTAAAGAGCCAGGTTGCCAGCTTACACTGCCCAGTCTTGCTGTGTGGCCTCAGGCCCGTCCCTGCCCCTCTCTGTGCAACTCAGAGCCAGCCCTCTGTGCTCAGGGAAGGCCTCTGGGATGGACGCTCCACTTGCCGATTGTGACAGACCCCAAAGCCACCCTCTGCCCCCTGCAAGCCTCCCATGCCCCATACCTTCTTCAGCCACTGCGTGTTGTTCTGCACTGCCTGCTCCAGCCGTTTCACCTGTTGGGTGGGCAACTTCTCCAGGCGCAGTGGGTTAGCCAGTGATTCCCTCTGGAGGGTGTTGGAGTCCCTGGAGGCCTCAGGCCCTGGAGGACAGGGCTCAGGCTTGGGCAGCAAGAAGGTGTAGCTACAGTGGCCGTGCTGGACTACAAGTGTCTCGCAGCCCCTACCTGCCTCCTGCCCTGTCTGTTGAGCCACAGACATGGTGGCAACCAAGAGGAGGAGGCTGCCCCGCAGCATGGCTAGCTGGGAGAGCATCTGGAGGCGTGGCAATGGCAAGGGGTGTCTGCTCAGAGCCCCAGGGACTATGCCTGTGATGTCCTGCTGCAGCCAACAGTGGCCAGGCTTGCCTGCAGCTGCAGCTACAGACCTCTGTCTGGCCGAGCTCTGTCCAGGCGGCTATTTATACTTGCTCTGAATACCACGGCTGCTCAGCTTCCTCTCACCGCCTCCCTCCACCCCCACCCGACACCCTCTTACCTCTATTCTTCACTCCTTCCCTTCCTCCTTCCTCAGTCTTGACCGCACGTTGCCCTTACCCTAACCGTGCACCAACCTTGCTCTGCCTTCCTCACCTCTGAGCCCTCTGATTATCCAGTGAGGCCTGGCTTCCCTGCTGGAGGGAAGGGAAGAAAACAGCCCGCAGACACGCGCACACACTCACGCACACACGAGCACACACTCACACGCACGCCGACATGCACGCACATTCATGTACACACAGACACCAAGCTCCAGTGCTGCTCGCTT